>NC_053419.1:21463500-21763500 GCF_016859285.1 Xiphias gladius | reverse complement strand
AGGTGAAAATCAGACACAGCAAATAAAATAAAAACCTTACAAGGATATAAAAAAGAAATACAATCCAGTGAGAAAGATGACAATAAATGGATGAATCAGTGTAAAAGCTGATATGAAACATTGAGAAAAGATGTTGTTTTTAACATTTAATATCCACATCCCTTTAGACTTAAGCTTCAAATACCTGGGCGCGATAAGATACAAGGATTAGAACCTACATACAAACAATGGAAAAAGGACCAGTATCCTGAAAAAAGAGACTTTACTACTCAGTAGTGAAGGAATCTCGAGAAGAAGGGAGTCGGTTGTCTTAGGAAGGGACGACCTTCTTAAGTTAGCCGTGGGTGCAGGCAGAAGTGAAGGATTTGTAAACCGTTGTTGGCCCGGCAGGGATCTTAACATCCAGGACCTCGCTGAGGAATAATTAGAAAGCTGTTTAGAGGACACTTGCAATGGGACACATTATTGACAGGATTTGGACACATTTATTGAACAAAATCGGAGAACACGGTCTCTATTGCGGGAAATGGTAACATACCCCTATAGCAAAGAAAGTAAGTATACTGAATTGCACTTAATTATGGTCCTAGTATCTATCTTTCTGAAAATGATTAATATGCATTTAATATAGTATAAATACTTGTTGATATATATATATATTATATATATATATAGAATAAGAATAGTTTAAAAATTTAGTATTTATATATCATGTATGTCTATATAAAAAAAAAAAATATATAACTAATACTTTAAACTATAATTATAAATAACATGGTCAAAAAATAGATCAAGATCATGTGCTACATGTAGTCAAGTTATATATAGTTTGTTTAATTGTACTACCTTTTACTGTCATCGGTGTGATGTGTGTGTGTGTGTGTGTAAGCTGTTTGTATAGAAAAATGTGGTGTGTGTGTGTGGTGTGTGTGTGTGTGTGTGTGGCATCTAGTGTAAAGCGCTCTGGTGGTCCTGAGTGCCAGAAAGGTAGTGTATGTACCATGAGTCCGTTAGTCAGCCCACAGAAGTCTTAAGAAACTTTTACTTTAGTTGAGTACAAAATCAAACAGAGAACATTTAGAACACACTTCAAATGTGATTTTTTTTAATTTAATAAGATTTATAGTATATAAAGTATCAACGCACACAACAACATGAATGAATGAATGACCGATGGTGAAACGATGTGTTCTGAATGAAGAGTTGAATTTTTTAAATCTATTTATTTAGTATGGGGCCTTTAAAATGGAGTTTTTCTGTTTCCATTCTGCCCTTCTGCAGTTTATTTTCTATTCGTCAACAAAGTGCGAGATGCGAGATGTCACATGAGTTATCATTATATTTCTGAACACCTTTTCTGCCGTTCATTAGCACACGGAGCATGATGCTATTATGAAACACAGCACGTGAGGAAGACAGATTTTCCACAGCAGCTCGCTCCACCCTGGAAGACGGTGTGGTCATCCCTCGGGGGATGACGACGAGACACCAGTGAAGAATGCCGTCCTGCAGCCCCCTGTTGGGCATCGTACCGCCTGATCGGTCTCTCACACTGGAAAAAACTGCTCAGGTGGGCTTTGCTTCACTTATAATGTCTCCTGTGATTCATACCATACTCGCACGTATGATGTTCACTGTATGTTTGCTGCTGCAAATGAAGCGAATTTGGGAATATTTATGAATCATACTAAAATTACTCACATTTGGGCACAAACAATATAAGAATGAATTTTTACACAAATAATTTATGGCCTGAAATGTTTTACACTCCTTCACTTGACCTTGACCTTACTTTACAGATAACGCACAGTTTGGTAAAATTATAGCATATGTTGAAAAAAAAAGGCATAAAAATAGACACCCCTGCTACCTGAGGGGAACAGGAATGTCTATACAAGATTACATGGAAATCCATCCCATAGTTTCGTTAAAAGTCGAAAAAGAGAGTCTGGGGATGACCAAAGTCAGTGGGATCCTTCATTTATACGGACATCAGATGAATGTCTGTAAAAAAAGAATTAATGGCAATCCATCCAATATTTGTGGGGATATTTTGGTGTGGACCAAAGTGGTGGACCGACCAGCGAGCCCACCGACTTACCGACAGACATTGTTATAGTGACTGCTTCAGTCCCGTTATGTTCATTGGGCCTCTGTGTCCCTTCCTTCAGTCACTGCCATTGCTCTACCCACTACACGCCCTCGGACTTTCCTACCTGTCCGGTCACCTGACTCCCGCTTACACCTGCCCTGCAGTAACCCCTGATCACCTGATCTACCCCGCCCACTTGCTCACCTACACACCTTTTGCCATGACACATTATCCTATCGGACTTGTCAGCATTTATGGTGGCTCATTGCCGCACCTGACTGCCCACGTTGCTCAGTATCAAGCTTGTCAGGACACTCTTGCCATCCTGCCCGTAACCTGTTTCTGCTTCCTGTTTGAGTCACCTCTGCCTTCGTTTCGACCTACTGCCTTCGTTTTGACCTCTCTACCAGTCTTGCCCTTTGGACTGCGTTGCCTGAAGCTTACAGTCATGCCGCTGGCATGACTAAAAGTTGAGCATCTTTTTCTTAATCTGCAAAAATAGCATATTAAGAAATGTTTTAATTAAACATACAGACAGCACAGTGTATCGGTAAAGCAACAAATATTGCTGCTTACATATTGTTTCATGAATGTGGAAGTGTGATGTTTTGAGAGGCACTGCACTCAGAATATTGAGCGTCTGTGTCTGCTCTAAGCCCCTGCTGAGTGATTGACAAATTATTGATAATTTTCCCTCTCAGACAGGCCAGATTCAAAGGTCATGCTTGACTTTCTCCATCTGGAGAGTAACAGAGGAGTTCAATAGAACCGTCATCGTTACAATCAACCTGTCAGTCCACCACGCACTTCCTAAAAAAACATCACCTGTTTCATAGTATAAAAGAATGCAATGTGGCTGCAGCACAGCTTGGTGTCTGCTGACGGTGTATAGAAGACATACGGTATACTCTATATACTGTACTGTATATAATAGTCAATATAAAATAATCTTTAAGCCACGTTACCTTAGTTTACTTATTTCATGGATTGAATCCGCCATCAGGGTTGTTCATTAATCTCATCACTGGGCACAGAGGGAACACATAGGGAGCTGTCTGAGACAGTAACACTGTGCAACAGATTTAAGCCTATAATAGAAACATAATGTACGTTCAGAAAATAGAACACACAAAGGGGAAAAGAGTCTTCATATGTATTATATACTGTTCAATAGAAATCAGCTGAAGACATGATGCATAGTGTCAAATAGAAACAACATTTTCAGAAATCTTTTACAGAACAAGTTTGATGATATTATATATTTTTGTTATTGTCAACAAATCCAATATAAATGAACTGATCCTACTAACAAGCATCGTGTGTGTATCCAAGGTCCTGTTAATAGCATATTCCGCCACTGAGCTCCAATGTGTTCCAAAAACTGTTAAAACACACCAGTGAGCCCCACTGGTGCACTGGGTGACATGTTCCTTCATCAGGATACACATCAGCATGGTAGCTTTGTTTGACTCAATCCAACATACACAGCCCTGCTGCTGTTAACATCCCCCAGCGCACCAACTGTGGATTAATCCACCATTGAAAATAGTCCCCAACAAATTCACTATTTACTCTTGTTAGAGTAACATTTGGTAAAAACTACAGTGCCCAACGTTTTCAGGAAGTTATTTAGCCTTTTTTAAAAATCAAAGTATATATTCATGACCATGTTTTTAGAGATTTTAATCTTCAGTGGGAATAAATGGGCGTCCACCTGAGAGTCACAAACAAACTGGTTAAATTGGAACATATTAAGAGAAAGACTAATGCATTGTTGGTTTTGTTTTTTTCATGGGATTTGATGACAATAGGGACAATATAGTGTAATGCAGTGGTGTAATAATGCTAGCCTTATCCCAGAATGAATTACAGCATTTAAAAAAATGAAAGAACTGTCCCTTTAGACAGCTGCACAGCTGCTTTGCACCCAGAATTTCTTCTCCTCTTCTATTCAAGTTCAAATTAGTGAAAGACCACTAGAGGTGCTTATCACTAAAACATGTATACACACACAGATACGTGTACACACACACGTCGTCATCACGCGCTCATTCATCACCAGCCGCGGCCGCAGGTGTCTGTCAATGATAGTACACCTCCGGGCCTTTAATCGCTGGTCGCCCCATCGGTTTGTGCCATTCAAGCCATTATTTTCGGAGATATCACCTGCTGCTGTCTCTATAGTGACAGTGAGGGTTTTTTAAAATTATTTATATCAGAGATAGTCGTCAAAGAAAGCGTCATCATTCCAAATCTGAGGAGATGACGAAGTGGCATATGCTAAGCTAACAGCCTTAATGGCATCGTGTTTTGTTTACCAATTCACCTGGTTCATCCTACAGCACATGCCTCTTATAAACAATACAGAACAGCTGAAATGTAATGAAATTTAGTAGTAAACGGATGCTTGTTAATATTCAGTATTATTGCAGGTAACTGCAGTAATAGCGGTGGTGATGAGCAAGCGTCTGCTGTTTGTTTGAAAATGCAGGTGCTGCAGGTAGCAGAGCAGCGCAGCAGGTGGGGATAATGACAACTAGAACTAATCTGGGATTATCTCCATGTTGTGCATCAGGTGAGTAACAGTGTTTCAAGAAACAAACTTAAAAACCAGAACCTATGACTGCCAATATTTTCCAGGTTGAAAAAAAAGAACTGCCACACATGACGTCAGCTGTGCATTGGCTATGTTTCCATTATTACAGCCAAGCTTGCAGCCTCTGTGAGGCTGTGCTGAGAAAAATGTCAGCATGCTAAAATGCTGATGTTCAGTTGGTATCATTCTTACGAAGTTCCTCATCCAAGCTTAGAGCGTTACTATGCTAGCATTTGTTAATCGGCACCAAACAACGTAGTCCTACAGGTGAGGCTGACGGAAATGCCATTGGTTCTGCAGGTATTTGGTCATAAACCAAAGTATCGGATACAAATACCTCATGATATTTCTCACCCAATCACAAATGTCAACTTCCTGGTGATGCCATCAGACCTCCAAAATCATTTGGACACATCATCTGGGAACCATGGAAGCCGTCATGTGGGGACCGTCAATGTCCGTACCAAATTTCGTGGCACTGTTGCGATGTTTCAGGCTGAATCAAAGGGGGTGGACCACGTGGTGGCCAGACTGGCTGATAGACCAAAACTGCCATCCCCTGAGTGCAAAAGAAAATTTATATTTCATCTACTGCGTAGAACTCTAATTCAACTGAATGTTTTGATTATTGGTATCAGAAATGATTGAAAATGCACCCAGGAGGCAAACATGCACGCTAGCTAATCCATCACGGACTGACTGATAACACAGACAGCAGCCATTATAAAGAGAGTGGCTGTCCCTCAAACATTTCAAAATTAGCGCAGAATTGGCCTTTAAAGTTCATTAACAACAGCAATAAATGGCCCCATTTCAATTAACTGTTGAACAAACAAAAACGGTGCTGTCTGGGAAAAAGTGGAGCGATAAATACCTCCCATATGTGTTCCTCCACTGAAACTAATGAATTGAAAGCAATTTAATGGAGCAGTGAGCAGAACAGACAGGAACAGTTCAACAGCAGGAATTTCCTGAGCAAGGAGAGTGGTGAATATCCTGTGTATAAATACAGATTTAAAGAAAATATGCAGAAAGAATGCACGTGCATTTGTCTGACAAACAGAGCAGACCACAAAATTAAATGAGGATGTAACATAAATGTAGGTTTATTTTAATTGGCCAGTGGTCTGTTGAGCTGTCTTTTACATTTTGATACAACGCAGCATTAAATTCATGTCCATCGCAGGAACATAACGCTTTTTGTAGATTTTTTTTGACCTGGAGATACTTGAATGTAATCATTTGTACTTTTGTAACTCTACATTGTTTGTAAAAACACATTCTGACTGTGTTTGCTCTTGCGACAAGGACTGTGCTGAACTGTATCCTTGTGGGAAGTCTCGTTTATGTGTTTGTTTGTTGCGTGTATCGGTTTTAACGTGTTTGCGAGTGAAGTGCTGCAGTGTACAGCTTTGTTTTACACTGCGGTACAAATGAAAACGGGCAGCACATTTCGGCACAGCTGAAATAAGAATAAAACCACAGCTGAGTGCTTTGTCATGCAGAATAATTTTATTACAAAAAGATTTTATACAAATTTAACTGCATAATGGCAATGAGTAGTTGTATTTATTTATTGATTTATTAACACTTGACCTATTACCCTTTATCTCATCTGGGGCAAGGAAATGGCTCAACTCATCGTGTATCATTCAGCAAAATAATTAGAAGGAAACATTCATTTTAGCACCATTCCTTTTCAAGAATGTTGACCATGAACCCATACATGATGTAATAACAGTATCATCTTAATAAATACACATATTGTACACAAAGCAAAAATAAAAACTGTTGCAGTTCCACCAAACAAAAAAAGGACACTTCGTTATGTTTTATGTAGCAACAACAAGAAAGAAGATGAAGAAAAGAAAGAAAGAAATGGAAAGTCCAGTGAATTTTGGAGTTGGAATATCATAATATCGCTGTGACTGTATATATCTCATTTTTCATACACTTTTATGTATGTGTCTTTGGATTTAAGAGATTTTGTCTAATCAGAGGGACTGACCAGGTGGATCTGTTGCTTTTAATAAAATAATTTTAAAAATGTTTGCAGTCAAATGATACATTTGTCACTTTTATTGTCCTGTTGGGATCAGTTGTTGAAGCAGAAATCTTCCACATTGTTGAGTTTGATCGTCTGAAGTTCCTGGCTGTCCAGTAGCCGGTAGCTGAAAGACACTCGGTTGACAAACCTCCCGCTGGACACCATCCTCACCACTGTGTTATCACAACCAATCTTCATGTGAGCTGCGGGAGGATGTAGAGAAGTGGCAGGTCTTAGTTCAACCAGCGGTTTTGCGTGAAGAGCAAGGAGGGAAGGAGATCATGTGTACTCACTGGGACCAGTGAAGGAAATGCAGAGGTCTGTGACGGGCAGCAGCTTCGACGTGTCAATGGCATTTCCTCCCAGCAACTGCACAAAATCTCCAGATTCTGCACATCCCGGCATGGACCTCTGTGGGGACCCGCAAATGGCTTTTTAACACGTGGAATATAGTATACTTTGAAAGGGGTGAGTGGAGTGACATTCAGTTTATCACAGTGAATTAAGTGGGTAGAATTTAACTGTGCCAGGATCTGAGAGCTATGCAGAAAAATACAGGTGAACACAATGAAAATTCAGTATATCCATAATGAAATAATGACAATCCTGTCAATAAAAGACATTTTTTTCAAGACCAAATTAGATAGAGTCAGTATGTCCCAAAGAGTATGGTAAAAACATTCAATGCATTTTTGTGTTTGTATCCAGTGGCACTCGAGTCTCTAAATATATCATTTTGTCTGTTTAAGCGACATCATATTATTCCCCCTTTGTTTTAATTTTCCTCTGATCAAAACAAACCCATCTTTACACTTTCTTGACAAGGCAGCCTCGCGCACTCGTGTGGATAGCCACTGTGCTCTCCAGAGAAGTAACTCTATGTCATCAGAAGACCGTAAAAAGTCATATGAGCGAGAAGGAAGGTTGAGCGTAACGAGCACCTGAATTTGAGACCGGAGACCGCAGTTCATGTCCTCTGATGTTCCTCTTCAACCTCTTCAACTCAACAATGCCAACAATTTTTCCCTAACATTGAATCTGCTTTATCTGATTTCAAGGCCACTCGGGAGCTTCAGGAAAAGGCTTTTAAACACAACACTGACATATTATCAGATTTTAAGTTGATGTGGCAAATTGCAAACAGTTACCTATTGAATTTAATGTAAGTCAAATATTCACTCTTTTAGCTCTATTTTTGGTCTCCACCAACTCCTGAGGTATAATATCTTGCTCCTTAGCTCCCAAATGCTCCGCTGTGTTCACAAGCTAACTGCCTGTCTACAGTTTGGTGCTGAACAGGTAGTGTGCAGTGGGTTTATCAGAACTTTTCCACTGAAAACAGCTGCCTGCTGCAGCTGGAAACAGAAAGCAAGTGAGAGTGAACCAGAACGGTATGGCTGTAAAACCAAAACAATGAGCTAAAAGATGATAAAATGCTCCGTAGAGCTGAGGGGAACTGCAGAGTTGGGCCATAGTTCACTGGGGGTTGGTCAGTGTGAGCAACTTTTCACATTTCACACTGTTGATTGTTGATATAAAATGTTGATTTTGGACCTGTTTCGTCGTAAAGGTATGAAGACTTGTCTCTGTTTCGTTTACTCATGCCTTTCTAAATAATAAAATAGAATTATAATTTTTTGCAAAAGAATGTGGTGAGTTAAAACTATAATAATAATAGATATAATAATATCAGCACGCAGGTATAAGATGAGGGTAAAGCATATAAATACAACAGTATCCCGTCAAACAATGGACCTTGAGGCAAATCTCTTGTTAGAACTGTACTTAACATTAGGGGTTTTTGAAGGGTCAGTTCAATCAAATCACAATCGTTTCCAATGCAAAAATTACTTTTTACTGAAAGTGGATGTTAGTATGTATCTGGGGCATTTTTTCCTCTAAAGACACGTTACTGCTGTGTTTGCCTCATGTCATTTTTTCCTGCTTTGAGCATCCTGATCCGAAACTTCTATTCTTCTCCACTGTGTGGGAGTGGTGGCAAAAACCTTGAGACGGTGGGGGGAAGAATCAAGAGCACTAAGGTAATATCAAAACAGATACTACGACGCAGAAATCAGTGTTTAATGATTTTGCTCACCTTGGGGAAGTTGCTGTAGTGTCCCAGGCTGAACTCTGAGATGTCGATCTCCACTGGATATATGATGGAGAAGCTGCAGTTTCTGTGCTGCTGCGGGATCACCATTGTGTAACTGCCCTCTGGTGACTGGGACATGACATTACAGGCTGCAGACAGACGGGGAGGGAGGTTACGAACATGATCTGTTTGACGGGTGCTCAAGTAGAGGCACAAGAACATGCACGTAGCCACGCAGATGGGCACACACACGGGAATAATTTATGTGCAAAAGAGTGACGCTTTGTTCACTTTGTTCATATCTATGTTGTTGTAGTTTTATTTCTGATGATCAGAGTTTTAGCTTTTTACAGAATTCAAGTCCGGCATTGCAACTTTAAAGTAGGAATAAAAAGTTATGATCATTTTGAAAAATCATTGCACAGGTTTAGTAGAAAAATCAACCAATTTGGGATACGTTTTTGGCACTTAGGTTTTGCCCTTTCCTTACATGTTACTGTAGGACAGCATTCGCAGTGTGGTCCCGGTCCAGATCCCGAAACACAGCGTTGATGCGCTCGATGACCAAAGCACCTTGCCGGGCTTGAATTATCTCCACAGACTCACACAGATGGACCGAAATCTGAAATGGCTCCATCGCTGTGCATGTATTCATCTTAGGCTTTATTTAGGATTATGACGACAGTCTACTTACGGAAGGGGTTGATGTGTTTCCTGACTGTCAGAGTGAAGCTGCTGCCAGCGCTGTGAATGCGGAAGAAGACCATGGCCACGTTCTGAGAGGAGCGCACGCCTCTCCTCGGTGATCCCGAGTCGCAGTAATCCACATAGCGCTCGTACAGAGGCAGTGGGTGATCCTGGGAGCTGGGGAACTTCTCTCCTTTCATCACCCAGCCGTCAAACACCTTCACGGGACACGCTTTGTTACATTGTGTACCTCCCGCTCCCGCATTGATAAGACAGCATCCAGAGTGGAACGGCGAAGGAAGAGTTTCATTGTACAGGTGCAAATGACAACAACTTGACTCGAGTTGATATTTGTATTTAATGAGTAGTTATGGTTGATCCTGCTCTGTGGGAGAGACACTGAACTCTAGGTTTAGACCATCATGATATGTTCGGCACGTAGAGAGCATCAGCATGCAACCGTGGAGGAGGGATTTCAGGGCAGGTCGCCTTAAGTAAGCAGGTTTGTATCCGAGTGCCTTATGTTAAAGGAGCTTTTTGTCTAATCGGGAAGTGTCCCCAAGCTTAGTCGGGCAAGTTAACCGACCCCAGTGTTTGGCGGCATGAAAACAAGCACAGGCTGAACCAGAAAAACAAAAACTAAACTCACATTTCATCACCGGTGATTACTAAACATATACAGAGTTATATAATAGACCTAAGAAGCTTCCATGCAACATGAGTTAAGGATTTTACAATTAAAGTCGAATGTACTTAGATAAAACATCACTGCTATGTCGGCTTCCTCCTTTTAACACCTGGTGAAGTTTTGATTTATTTATTTTTTTATCAGAGGAAGAAAAAGGGAGTTTAGTGTCAGAGGCCGGTAGTTTACCGTGATGAAGTCCCCTCCCCTGCAGTCGATGTCCACCTTGTCATAATCCACACTGATCACTTCAGTGGGCTCTGCCATGAGGAAAGCCGCACAGCTGAGCTGAGGATGCTCCGCTGTGAAGGTGAACTGACCCTCCACTGCGACCATGTCCAGGCAAACTGGGAGACAGACATGGATTCACGTGTGAATGTACTGGTTCAACCAGACTGCGTACAAATCATAAACATAACCACTAGAGAACAGTGTGAATAAGATGTATTTTGATTTAGTTTCGTTAATAATTTTAATGATATTAATAGATTTTACTGTATTTTTTCCTTTATTTTCCCTTCTTACTTTATCCACTTGTTCTTTCTCTAATGTATCTAAATCAATGAATTTCACATGTTCTGTCAGTAAAGCTTATAGAACTTGGAAACAGCTGTAACTGAGAAAGAGTCTCTCTTTTCCTTCTATTATTTTATTTGGATTAAAGATAGTGTAGGTGAGAGATAGATACGTGCAAGTTAGTCTTTATATCTCTCATATACACATAAGAACTGTACAACAATCGTGTGTCATTGCAAGATATAGGCTGCAGATTTCAGATGACTTACGTAAAGGTCGACGATACATCAACTGCTCGGGTGTTTCTCTCCTGAGTTCCGAGTTGAAAAATGAATATAATTCATCTTTTGAGATCTCGTTGTTCTGCAGGAAAAAAAAAAATGTGTGTGTGTGTGTGTGTGCAAAGTTTAACAGGAACTTACAACTGTGAATCTTACAATGAGCGAATAACAACCAATTCAAAGAATGTGAAGGTGTGTCCCGACGCTTACCTCAATATATCTGGAGTCTCCCTTGAGGACAGACAGACACAACACCAGGAAGAAGAGCTGCTCTCGGAACGTGCGCTCCATAACGCGCATCTCTGTCTAGAAAGCGCACCTGGGCGGAGAGAGTCTGAGCTGCTCTGCCCCCGGCGCCGCTTTTTATAGGACCCAGTTCGGCAACGACCAGCTGACACGGTCGCAGTCGCCCACCGTGGACCCCACACGCACACACACACACACGCACACACACACACACCTCCCTCCCTCCCTTACCCAACCGATTGCGTGGTTGTGACGAGAGCAAGGATGGACAAGTTGAGAGACAGAGACAGAGACAGACAGAGAAGGAGAGGTGGGAAGCTGACGCCAAAAGAGGCTCAAACAACACACAAAAATCCGAGGTTTTCTTCCCTCCGACCGTCTCAGGCAGCAGCTGCAGTCCTGCCACAGAGCTAATCACAAAACAACTGATCCATAATGTACATTCATCTGAATGTCACTGCACAGAATTTTGATTCCCACCTGCCACTTTTCCGACTGGTTGACAGGTTATTGACTGAATCCAGCAGAGCAATATAATTTCAGTACTCCTGCTTGACATCGGTTGGGCCGCCTGGCCCCCTTTTCACGAGTCACCGTATGGTTTAGTTGAATCTAAATTTCACAGGTCACCGTCTGCGAAGGTGGCATCGAGGCAAAGCAGCCACTTACTGCAGTTTAATGTGGCAAAATGCTGATAACAGCAATGGTCTTTTGTATGAGAATTAAATATCTACAGTAACACGACGACTGGGAGAACCTCATCTGCTGATGAAGATCATGTGATGCCATGAAGAACTTCAGAGCGGCTACTCAATGGACCTACAGCGATGAACTGTGCAGCTTAAACTACATTTTATTCAGTAAACAGGGAATTTATTGTATAGTGATCCCGTGATCAAAGGATTTATAGAGAAAATTGGCTTCGTGTAAATTCATCACTTGACGGCACATAGTCGCATTACGGCCCTCCATCATGGGGCCATAATTACAACAGGAAGTATTTTTACTCCTCTGTCAAAATTTTTATAATTAGAACAATGGCCAACGGGGGTTAAAGGTCAGGTTAGAATTTATTGTCGTTTCTCTCCATACACGTATATACAGTGCGAAGGTCCCAGTGGAATGAAACTGCAATTCCTCAGGGCTGCAGTCTCCACAATAAAGACAGAAAGACAACAGGTACAAATGAGAAGCAGGTACAGAAGGCAGTACAATTAGGTAATATACTGAAAGTGAGATGCAAATTCTGCTTGATATATTCGCAATATGTACAACATATGACACCCTCTGTAATTAGAGCTTTAAAAGGGGAAAAAGGAGGAAACCTCGAGAATGCACAGAGGAGCGTTCTCAGTGGGTACAGAGTAGACAGAAACAACAACCGTGGAGGTACATGATGGAGAAACAGAATAACGATATCAGGTAGACCGATTGCAAACGCATCGGAAGAATATGGATCAAGGCAGAGGGCGCGCAACTTCCAGGTTTCCCGAGCCATACGACAGCCTCGCTGCCACGGTGATCTAGAGAGCGGACGGACTATGCATACACACGGGGAGGCAAAAACTCAAGGAGAGAGAAAACAACACAAAACACAAGCACACTCACACCTATAGGTAATGTAGAGTTTCCAATTCATCTGCAGGCAGTGGGCCGTGGGAGGAAGCTGGAGCAGCTGGAGTGAATCCATGTAGATGTGAGGAGAGCAGGGGAGACGCATGTACACGTGGGATGGACATGGAGAGTGAAGTGTGTGTGTGTGTGTGTGTGTGTGTGTGTGATTGGGTTCAGGTCAGTTGTCCCAGTTGTCTGATAGTAAAACTGGATGGTGAGAAGTTTCTATTCACACAACAGCGACGTCCAACTCACGCAACAACGTGCTGCGATTCATACAGCGTTCACTTCCCGCCCGCGGCACATTCACTGAGCTGCTCTCGCGCCTGCCTCGTGTGACGTGGTCCGAACAGACCCCGGAAACCATGAGTGCTGTAGTCTGGCTCATTTTCGGGGGGGTGAGAGAACTCCAGTGAAACCCGGGAGAACACCGAACAAACATGGCGCAGTTTCTGAAAAATGCACTCATGCTTTTTTTTTTTTTTTTTTATCCGGGAGAGGTTAATATGAAATGTGAATAATAACGTGTTTCACACAACAGGACCATGACAAATAAAAACAATAAAGCGCAATATTTCTCATCATGCGGAAGAGATGTTGTAATTGTGTTTCTGTCAAACATCTGGTTCTCCTTTTGAAACGACATTTCAGCATTTGTAAAACATAATCTGCTTGTTTACTGGCATGAAAAACTCATTAAAATTCAAATTAAATGAGTGATATACTTTTCTGAGAGTCAAGGACACAGAGTGCTCGTCTTCCTCCTGTCTGAGCTCAGTCCCCGAGGTCTGCAGGTGCCTCAGGCTGCTGAAAAGGTCAGTCCATTCAAATGCAGAAATTGGGCCCCGGCGTAATCCGCGCTCTCGGTGGCGAGTGGCACAAAATGACATGTTTGCGTCTCCAAGATAAGCTATGTGTCCCAGTGGATGTACGAACCCAACAAATCAGAGCTCGGAAAAGCCATTAAAATATTTGTATTTACCTGGAGGGCGAATGGGAAAATCAGAAAGGAGCTTGAAAAAAAGTTTTAATTCGGTACGAAACAGTGTGAACTGCTCACAACCCCTACAGCCGCTTGCAGCTCCCGCGGGAAAGATGACTTCATTCGGAAAAAAACTTAAAGTTGAACTCTTTTGTTCCACTGTTAAATACAAAAACTAATTTAAAGGTTTCTTCCTTGTATTGATGCTGGATAGTTGGACTGAGCCAAAGAGCTCAAAAAAAGTTCTGCTCCTGTTCTGGCTCAAATTCACTCAGACTACCTTTTGGTTCCTAATACTAGGATAGAGGGTTTTTTTTCTCTCACTGGCCCCCCTGACAGAAACTGAGACATGATATTTTCTGTCCAGACTCTGGTTAAAAAAGGTGCCTATCACCGTACGGGACGGAAATATTTGAGCATATTACCATTTTAACTGAGAGGAAGCACGTGGTTAGTATTTAACCACAGATCCCATGACTCTTAAAGCTACAATTCAAGTTCCTCTGACAGCGCCTCTCCACATCAAGATATATTTTGGAGCATATTTCAACTAGAACATTTTGGAGAAAGTGCACCGGGGGTATGCTTGAGAGATCCTGGCTTGTCATCCTGACGTTCATGATGACACGACGTCAGTTCCTGCCTACCTTCTCACCGCTGCCAGTCGCCGTGTGAAGTGGGCAGGATTGTTCGATTGTCGGTTTCAGCAAAATACAAACAATAGGGACACATTTAGTCACAGACAATATTAAACACTAATTAAATTCAATCAAAATCTTGAACATACTGAACAGTGGTGCTTTGAAAGACATTTTGACATGCTTCGACGTGTTTTATTGTTTGTTTGCGTGTCTTGCGTGGTTTTTTTTTTTTTTTGTGCTTGTTTTGCCTTAACTCCGGGCTGCAATTGGATGGGATTTCCCAGGCCGACTACAGCCGCCGTCCTTCACAACTCTTTTCAGAGCTACTTTTCAAGCCTTACAGGCAGTGAGTGTCTGAGGGACAAAGGACAAAGTATTATTCCCTTACATATACTTCAGGAAACATCATCAAGGTCTCCTGTTCTGGCCACACACTCCTGGGAAAACCAACACCTTGTAGTGGATGTTAGTGATATGTATATGTGAAATTGTCCAATCAGGTTTTTTTTTTTACCCTCCCTACGTAGAGTTTTCAAACCGACCCCTGACTCTGGGATTCTGGACTGAATCTCTGACCAAACGGATGCTCGATCCCAGTCATTTATGAGAGAGGCTGCTGCTCGCCGTGCTCAGAGTGAAAATGTAATCTCTAAAATGCAACTAAACTACATCTTCATCCTCAGTTTAATTCATTTTATCAGACATTGGTGCATATATGAATGTACACCCATTTAGTCCATTTAGTAAACACCATTCGCCGGGTTAGAGGCATGAGACGTAAAGGTGAACCCAACCAATGCTTTGTAATAGTTCTCTTTTATTTATTAATGGTATGTTACACATGTCATTTACCATATTTCCTACAAGTATAGCTGTTTTTATGGCATGATTTATACACAGTAGACAAATATCAGGAACATTTTGTATTTAAAATCACAACACACTTTTCAGTATTTACTCTATTTTGAGCTATTTCCTGCCTCCTTGATGCAATGTGCATACGGAGTTTTATTTGGCTTCGGAGTGAATTTGCTGGAGATGCCGGCCACTAGAGAGATCCTGTAGCTTTTCATTTAGCCCTGAGAGGTCCGGCTGAATAGCAGAAGTCATCAAATGCTGGTGATGAAGCTTCATTAGGCTCCATCAAATCAGATGCTCTCCATTGTGTCCTCTCTGGATGTTATGTACGTTATCTTTTAGCGGCGTGGCCTCTGTCATAATTAACGTCCACTTTAGAAAATGAGTTTTTCTCAGATATGCTTTTGCCGTTGCAGGAGGAAGGATTCACAACTGCATGGGTCACAGCTCTTGGACAAAAATGCCTCCATATGGCCTGAGTTTCACTTACGTTTGGTTGTGCTCAATTAGGCATCTTCAGGTTATACTACAAATGCTTTCCTTCTTTTACTTCACTCAGCACAATCGCTCTGGTAACGCGCCATTGCATATAAAGTCGACGGAAAGACGCAAGTGGGCGCCAATGTGCACGGTGCGGCGAGAAGTGACATGAAGACGCGCCCCCACCCTTGCCAGTTGGACATGTTTTAACGTGAGCGAAAAGTTTTGCATGGCATTCTGCAACATCAGTGAAAGTCAGGAGATCACCAAAGTCATCGGGATTCATCCTCCAGGGACCATGCACGTCTCTGCTACATTTAATGGCAATCCGTTCAAATATTTCAGTCTGGACCAAAGTGACGGACTGACCAACAGACCCACAATGCCTCAGATAATATTGATTCATCAGTTACACCGACTGGAAATCTCGCTTCTTGCCCCCCCAGCTACCCTCTACCTGTTGACATTACATCTGACCCCCGCCTCGGATATGAAATGTGAATGAAACAGCCTTGAGCTTTCTGCTACTGACATTTCACCGATGTTTTCTGTTTGACGTGTCCTTCATCTGACCCTTTTTAGACTAAAACCTGATAGATATCATCTGAAAAACTTTACTTTTCAGATGAAAATTCTTTTCTTGTCAAAAGTTTATTTTGCAATTGAAACAAATAAACAAGACAACCGATGACAGCATCACACATGCCGATATAAATTCCGAAAATGCAGCCTTGCAGGGTCGTGAGCCGAACACTGTGACTGAGATGCTGTGACTTGACTGTGAGATTGCCTCGTATCTGCTCCCCGCGACACTGATAAACAACTCTCACATTTTTGTGGAAATTACATGCTAATGAAAACTCAAATCTTCAGTCTTCAAGTTGTTTCCATATTTTCAGTAACAAGAAAATTGCATTTCTTATCACACGATAAACTGTCACGCCTTATTGATAGTCTCCCGCTTGTACATTTTGATGCTCTCACTAATGTAAAGTGTGGGAGACGTAGGAAGGCAGCCAGCAGGTCCAGGTTTGATCGTATCGCGTCGAGCTTGCTGGCAAGCTCCGGCGCCGTCTCCTTCCATCGGCGCTGACACGCCAAACGCGCAGAGGCCTGCGAGGGCGATCTCAGTCGAGCCGTCGGATGAGAAAGGGTCATCGGCTCTTTGTTCAGGGTGTGAAAAAAAAAACCAACAACTAAAGGTTCCATTTCACGTCACATAGGTGCAGTAAAAGACACAGTCTGACATCTCATGCAGACTCCCAGAATTCCACGTTCCAAAAATGAAAGCTAACCCCACTTCAGCTTGGATAATGCGTGCAGTAGTTTCAGTCCGCAGGGCATCACTTTCATAGTCTCAGTCTTAAGAAGGGCTCGCCGCAGTCGTTTGTCATAATGGTATTGGTGCTTTCGTCTAGTAACAGCAGCAACGATAGTAGAGTCTGACAAATGATTCTCCTTCGGACATTCTCATACCAGATGTATATAAGTTCACGGGTTCCCACTAGAACAAAATGAGCAATTAATTTAGCGAAGTATTTTAATTTCCAATAATCATCTTGGCCGGTAAAATCACTTTGTAATGGAGTGGATTCCTAGGTTTAAAGAAAATGCCGTTTCACCATATATTTCAATGTCTGATGAGCTACAAAATTTGATTTAAAGTCATTCCATGTTGTTATCATCAACATTATAAGCAGCCTCTCAGCTTTATAGACACTGAACTGTGTCACTGATCTGCCCAGAGACGGGGTCACTCATCAGAGACTGCAACAGCAGCTGGAGGGTTGATTCAGAATAAACCACATTGGTCGTGGCCTTGTGTTATGCCACCCAGTCCAACAATATGACTCCCTGATGCGGTTTTCATCATTTTAGACACCAGTCTAGAAGGGTCAGCAGGATAAACTCAGTTGGTTCGGCCTTTTCATTGGATTTGCTGCATTTGAGAAGCAGATGAGTGGATGAAACGGATCAGAGAGTTGAATAACGCGCAAATTTGTTCACGGACGCCGACAGTTCTTTGCATCTTAATGCACATGAAGTGTCATGAACTGCAAATGTCACAGTAGTCAGGGTCCAGTTAAGCTCCTGGTGGACCCCGGGGTAAAAACTGTCCCCACAGTTCCTGGACTTGCTACAGTCTGTGAGTACTGTACGTTTCCCGTTGCGCTCTATTGACATGCATCCATTAGGTGCAGTGCACGCAGTGCAATACACGTGGCCGCTGTGAGCCCCAAAAACTAACCAGCGCTCTTATTCTGAAATACTATGCTACCTTGAGGGTTTGCCATGCGCCAATTTGTCTGTAGTGACTGCATGAAAACATAAATGCATTTGGGAATTTGCATTAAATCGTAAAAAAGAAACCAAAACAATTTTTTGAAACCTCTACAACATACGGCAACAAAATTTGGCAAAAGAGCTTCCTTTAATATTTCGGTTACATATTAATATTTCAGATACTGTGCTTGTGTGCTGCTTATTCCCAAACGAATGTGCAGTTAGCCAAATAACCACAATCTAACTGCAACACAATAAACCTGCAACCTTGGGGCATCTGGGGATGTGTGAATAGATGTGAATACGTGCCATCTTTGAACTGCGGTGCTCTTATCAACAAACTGCACATTTGTGACTTCTCCTTGAACCGCCCCGACTGATGACTGTTTTTTTTTTTTTTTTAATGCACAAGTGAAAGGTCTGTGGCGGCCTCATGACCTTAGACCCCACGTATGTATGCACACATGCATATATGGACCAACACATGCACAGGTAAACAAGTGTGAAAGCCTCCCTCATGCATCAAAGTGTAACATAAGCAGTCTGTGCCGTGTGTGTGTGAGTGTGTGTGTGTGTGTAAGTAAGACGGATTCAGCTCAGCCGTGCATAATTCAGATTTAGGGAAACAAAGGCCTGCTTATGTCATAACAGGGTAAGCTACACAATCTTGCAAGTTGAGCAGAAGAGAATGAAATCCAGCTTCCCGGTAAACAGGATGAGAGCGCAATCAGCATCTTCAGACGAGAGTCTCTACATTCACATTCACACTCACGCAGTTATACATCTGATAAACAGACAACAGTTGATACTGAGCATTCATTTCATCACCTCACTGGAAAATATTTGCCTGTAAGTCAGAAGAGATTGCTTTGTTTCAAGTTCATTGGATTCACCACCCAGCTGTCTGGTCTTATTTACACTTTATTACCGTCTCCTATGAAGATTTGTCATCTCATTATCTAAGTTCTTGTACGATTACTGGCCGATATGATTCACTGTCTTTTTTTAACCGTTTTTTTTAATCTGCACGTCATGTTTATTTTCTTTGTTGTGAGCTCAATCCGATGCCTTCGGTGCCCGGGGGGGGGCACTTTTTTTCATCACGACAATCTTCAGCTATGTCACTTGGTTGTGTTTTCTTATTTCCCTCAACACTTGGGCATCCTCTTTTTTCACACAATGCTCAACATTTTCTGATAACACATGCAGACGAGGAAAACCTGCTGACAAGTTGTAAAAAAAAAAAAAAAAAAAGAAAAGAAAAGAAAAGAAAAGAAAAAAAGGATCAAGAAACAAACAAAAAAAAATGGCTGTATGGAGCTGGTGTGCTGTTCTGATCTGCTGTACTTCTCATGCCCTCTGCTGGCCACCCGACGAGCCTGCGTAGGAGTCTTTCAAATTGAGCACTTAGGCTTTTCCATATTTGGTTTGATGATCAGACCTATTACACCTACACCGTCCTCTGATTAAAAAACAGATGAAATTAAACGAAAAAGCACCAGAAAATATCCCCTGGATTCTCTGCATAGCAGTCTGACAAAGGGGCAAACACGATCACAGTGCCCCGTCTGTGTTTGTATAGTAATGGTGCATATTTCACGGAAAAGCATTTCACGATAAACTGTGAAATTAAATAAAAACTATAATAATAAAAGAATTGTTCATCTCGTGAATACAAAGCAGTCCTTTCACAGCCCTCATTCTGACATGCCGCTCAACTGTGAATAGTAATTTGATGGAATTTGACCTTGCGTGGAGACAGCTTTGTCAACTGCTGTTTCCAAAAGAACACACACAGCAGCTCTGATGTTGCCAGATCGCAAAATGAATCTGTCAATAGTGTGACCTTTGATCTCCATGGAGAGAGACTGATTTGATTTGACTAACTCAGACTGCTGAAGCCTCATGTTAGCTTTGTCAAACTTTGGAATAGATTTTCTTTTTTCTTTTTTTTCCCACATCACTTACAATGTAACTGCTTTACAAAGGGATCTTTTCAGCCATTATGGACAATGGCGGCCACAAAAAAAAAAAACTGTGTCAGTGTACGTAGGTCATGTGGGTATTGTATTAAGGCAGAATGTAAAAAAAAAAAAAAAAAAATGTGAACGTGTTCTTTGAAGCCACTGAGTCGTCGCTGTGAATTCTGAGTTTAAACAGGAGTACGCTCGTACAAGAAATCCAGAAAATAAGAGTAAAGAAATCCTTTGAAGCTACAGTGGGTTGTGGTCAGCTGTCTGCCCGGTTACGGTTCACTGAGTCACATGTGTGCAGCACGTTCATGCACCACGACGGTGCAAGATCAAGGTTCAGGATCAAGCTCTACTGTCTGCTCGGTTAATGACGGAGAGTCCCCCTTCGGCTTTAATCAGCCTCGATATGCTAACACGCCGATTTTGAGCAGCTAGAGTGTTCACCATGCTCACCATCCTAAAAGTCAGCATGCTAACAGTTGCAGGTTGGGAACGCCATTGGTGTTTCAGGCGTCGTGTCAGCGGCCAAATGGTTGGGCCGACTGAAATTTGGAGCTGTTGGTGGCGCTCGCGTGAAAATTCAGAAGATCACCAAAGTTATTCCGGTTCATCCTGGGGGGGGGGCGTGAATGTATCTCTAAAATTTCATGGCAATCAATGCAGCAGCTGTTGAGATATTTCAGTCTGGAGCAAAGCGGCGGACTGACCATCTGACATTGCCATGCTTGGAGCCGTGCCTGGTGCCATGACTAAAAAAGTGTAAGGCTGCATGTCTAATGTATAATGAATCACATCCTACGCCTAAATATATTTCAGCTCCTTTTTAGACTCTGAATCTACAACCTGAGGGGAAACACACTGAACGCCGATTACACGGTATATCAAGAGAACGATGAAGGCTCGAGACCTTATTGGACAGACGCAGCTGACGGCCTGCCCCGGTCCTCCCCAGTGCCCGTAAAACATGGCAACCGTTAGATTTAGACGCCCCCTCATCTCTTGTTGATGGCCAGCCATGTCAGCACGCTTACTCCTGGTGCTGCACGAGTGCATTTTGCAGCTGCTGTTTTTCTCGTAGGTGCGTGCGGCGGTGGAAGAAGTTCTCCAAGCTTTTACTGAAGTGAGAAGTAGCCATGGGCCGTCACTCTGTAAAAGCGAATGCTCCGAGTCTTGAATTCAAAGTTTTGCTTCGGTAAAAGCACATAAGTATGGTCAACAAAATGTATAAAGAGTTCTCAAGGGTAAAAGTAGTCCTGCAGAATGGACCCGGATGAAACGAGCAGCATCTTAATGTCACAAGTGGAAGTGATTGAAACACCTTTTGTTTGGTAGTTTAATCCACAGTATAATGGTGCATCATATTTTAGAAGGTCGTTTTATTTTTATTGTTTTTTATGCAAGATCTTCAAAGTAACTAGTGACTACAGATGTCAGGCGTACAATATTTCACCATGAAATGCAGTGAAGTTAAGTCGCCTAATAAAGCAGCATAAACACTCAAGTGATGAAGAAGTGCCTCAGAACTGGGCTCAGTCATGAGAGTACTTCAGTAAATGTACTCAGTTACTTTCCACCACTGCTTATGTAAGATTCTTAATTCAAGACTTTTAATTGTAATTGATTGGGGGTTTTTTTTGTTTTTTGTTTTTTTCCAATTGTGCTGCTACTTGAACTCAAGTCCAAACACCAGCACACCCCGTCCACCACCACTGTCGCCCGGCGCTGCGAGGACACTAGGGCCGCACGGACACCGAGCCTGCCGGTGCAGTCCGAACCGGGGAGGTTGCGAAGTTCAGGGGCCGACATCCAACCAGCTGCCCGCCGCTCGGTACCTGTGGGTCCCCACGTTACACGGCAGCTATAAACACGGCCACGGGCTATAGTGTTACATATGTATTCACATTGGGTGTTTTGCAGGCTCAGGCTAAATTCCCCATTATTTTGATTTCATACTGAAGGACAGAACATCGTGGCTTAAAGACATGAGTGGACTGTCAACAGAGGAAAGTGCTTTATTTCCCAATGGACCACGGAAGGTAGGAACTTACTGCAGTTTGTTTTTTTAAAGAAAAAAGAAAAAGAAAGAAAGAAACGAAGTGTTGTTTCATGCTTCAGGGGGAAAACTACAAAATCGGCTCAAGAAAAGTCAAATTTGATCATTAAGTCAACGCATTTAGAGCCAAACCACTGCTGCACTTCGTGCCTGTTACTGATCTCTTATTAATGGACCAAAAAAGAAACGGAACGAAGCACGAATGAATAGAATATAAAATGACCGCCCGTGATGGGGATTTAAAGCAGGGTAAGTGGACGGGGGGGTGGGTGGGGGGGGTGATTGTGTCATGGAAAAAATATTATTTTAGAGCCTCGCTATAAGCAAAGTTGTCCTCTAGCAGTACCCTTATATATATAGTCAGGCTGTTCCTGCTGTAGGGTCTTACCTGCTGGAAATAGACTTTTGCTCTTTAGACTGAGAAAGCAACTAAGAAAAGGTTCAGACGTGGAAGCGTCAGAACTTTGGGGGGCTGTTGTTTCCTGACACTAAACAAGCAGCCCCCCCCCCCCCTGTTTATGATGCCCACAGCCTCCATGTGCCTAAACACTGTCAAAAAGGCTCGATGATATAGCTTATGGTGGGACTGGAGTGGTCGACAGCCCCCCCCCCCCGCCCGTATGCGCGGGGGGGGGGCTGGGGGCCGTGGCCTAACGTACAGGGGGGAGATCACCGGTGTCGTGTGTGGTGGTGGGGGGGGGGCGCTTTAGCCCCAGTGTGCGGGCTTGACAGGGACGCTGGTGGCTCACAGTTCGAGCCCCAGCTGAAAGCGAGCGAGGCCCTGCCACCAGGGGGCTGCCTACGGCCCCGACAGGAGACCAATTAACGGTGCCGAGCATGTTCACTGAGATCCGTCGTACACACTGCTGCCTGACACAAACAACCACGCTGGAGGCAGTTTATACTTATATGTTGCACGTATATACTTAGGTGTCGGGAAAAGTTGTATAGGTCCTTTACTGGAGCAGAGGTAACAAAACCATATTGTAAAAGTACACAGTTACATCCCTGCATGGACAAAGTAAAAGCACGTAAGTATTACCAGCAGAATGTATTTGAAGTATCAAAAGTACGGTACTGGCTGCAGAGAAATGGCCCCTTTCAGTGTTTATACTATAATGAACCCTGTTGTTGGAGTATTATTACTGATGTAGAAATGGGTGCACAGCATTTTAATGTTGTAGGTGGTGGCGACGCAGCAGCCTTTAACAGTTTTACACACTGCCTGGTGGTTTCATCTGCAGCAAGAAAAAAATGTTAGTTTGTAAAGCTGTAACTAATAACTAATAACTATAGGTGTCAAATCAATGCAGTGGAGCAAAAAGTACATGTCCCATTGAAGTATAAAGAAGCAGGAGATGTAAAAACTTAAGTACAGAACATGTATGTCAAAATTAAACCTATGTCCAGTGCTAGAGTCAATGTACTTAGTTACTTTCCACCCCTGCTTGAAGGATTCCTTTAACAATGTAACTTCTAATGTGGCTTTTCCTCTTTTACTATGTGCATCAGAGTTATAGGAAGTATTGGGACTTCTTTTCCAGCTCTTACTTCTAAGGTACCTGTCCTAAGTGATACCCCAGGAGATTCAGATAAATCAAATCAGACCTGCACCGTTGTGTGGTACACGTGGCGTAACTGGATGAAGGGATGCTTGCGGTCTTTTCACTGTCACTCACGAAGACGATGATGTGCTTTGCCAAAATCCCAACCAGGCCCGCCCATACGTATAGTGTTAAAAGCGCTTCTCTTAACTTGTTTCAGGGTAGAAAACAAAGTGTGTGTGTGTGTGTGTGTGTGTGTGTGTGTGTGTATGTGTGTGTGTGTGTGTGTGTGATGAACTGTGTTTATGTTGAGAGTCAAATTTCCTAACTTGATTCATACCCGTGATGTAGAGGAAATATTTAACAGCTCATATTACTCAGTCATTCAGGGATCACTTTATAATAAGGCATACGTTCCAGTGGGTTTAAACATCACTCACTTTAGCGATGGTTAATAATAGTTAATAATTACGACTTTATAATCAATAACAATCAAGCAGTAAGCCCATAAGATAAATGTTTGGTTTGTAAGTGTGTGAAAATCCATTTGGTTGGTGTGTACCCTCCATTTACTAACACCTTGCTAACATTTACAACTGCAGGTGTGATGGCTTATTAGAAATACGGAAACCAATGACCTTTGTGAACAAGTTACTAACATTTATGATTTGCATATTTAATGGCTAGTTAGACCTAATCAAAGCTGAACTAATAGATTTTTTTTTGGCCACTTGGGGGCAGCCGAAACAAGCTGTAAACACAACACTGACATATTGTTGCCTTTTAAGTGGCTATGTGGCAAATGATTGCTTATTTACACATCAGGCAGACACAGAGCAGCATTAGCGTACATTTGGAGTCATGTTTGTGTCCACCCGATGAACGTGAGTCCAATATTCGCTCCCCCTTTTAGCTCTGTTCTTGCTCTCCGCCCACCCAAATATTTGCCTCTTCAGTCGCTAAATGCCCCACCATGTTCACCAGCTCGTTTGGTGCGGGGCAGGCAGTGTACAGAGGGTTTATCAGAGCCGTTTCACCTGTTTCACGAGCAGTGGGACGAAAACCGAAACAATAAGCTGAAAGGCACCAAAGCGCTCCGTAGAGCTGAGGGGGAACTGCAGCGTTGAATGATAACGCCCTGCGTGTCCGCAAGCGATCCCTCTCATAGATATCTGCATTATGTGATTCACTGTGGATATGAAAATATTGATTATAGCCAGTTCAAAGGGTCAAGATAAAGCTGGGGTGATGGCGGGGCCGATCGGTTGCGCGTGGTAACCATGGCCACCACACACAGCACTGTTAAGCCAATCTGTTGAAGGTTTAATAAAAAGAATACCTGGCGAATTACTAATGTGTTGGCTACTTGGTCCTCATTTAGCGGTCACTGTTGCCTGAGTGAGTTAATGAAATACTCACGGCCTGACATAATGGCTCTTAGGTCTGCATGGCTCCGTGACTCAGAACGGGGGAACCGAACAAGACACGGATTTCTGCACCAAGGGAAACAGTAGTCTCAGTCCGGCTCTGCCGCCGTCCTGGAGGTGGATATGCACCAGCCAAAGGAATTTTCACAACCTGGCAACACCAACCATTGTTAATCTGCCGGTTTCAAAGTACAGATATTTATGTGACTATGTGCCAAGACTGTATGTTAGACGGGAGATCAAGGGGTATTATTTTACAGTTTGTCCCAGACTTGACAATGAGAGAAACTGATTGGCTGAACAATGCTATAGGATTAATCGGAGTAGTGTTGGCCCAAACGGTTATTTTCATTATCTGATAATATAGTATAGCAAGTTTTACTTTTACTTTATTTTAACTATTTTGATAATTGACGAACTGAACTGTATAAGACATTTTTCTAGAAAAATGCCGAACATTATTTGGCTTCAGCTTCTCAAATGAAAAGATTTGCTGCCTTTCTTTGTCACATATCACGGTAAACTGAGTATCTCTGCATATCGGTCAGGCAAAACGGGCATCGAAAGAGGTGTCCACTTGGACATTAGGGAACTGCGATGAGCAATTTTCATTATTTTCTGGCATTTAATAGGCCAAACGACCGATTAACCGAGAATATGCCCCTCAGATAAACCGGTAATAAAAAAATCATCAGTTGCAAACCTTGTCGTCTGAAAACCTTTGGTTCTCCCTTTTATAGCCTTACAGCACTGCCAAAGGTCACGTGTCAAAGGTCAGCCTGAATCCTTTTGTGACCCTCCACACTAAAACACACTTAGACAGCCGCACCGTTTTGAGAAATTCATGACACATAAGATTCTATCGAGACATCTAGATAAAAACATAGGCTTAAAGAGAAGGCGGGTAGTGGTTTCGGCAGTAAGTGGTTATTCCTCAAGCCCCCGTTACTTCGTACAGCATAGTGAGACCCTCAACTGAACCCTGGAGTCAGGGCATGGCCCCCTGGGAGATTAGAGGGTTATGATGGAGAGATAGAGCTGATATAATGTCAGTGTGATGCAGAGAGGGAGAGGGAGAGGGGGGTGGGGTGGGGGGGGTGGACCGTGGCCAGTGATCGGCAAGCGGAATAACTAAAGTAGAGACACAGAAGAGATTTCACGAAGCCAGTTACTCTCCACAGGCCAAAAACGGCGAGCGTGTCACAGAGGATGAGCGGAGATACAAAGCCGGATATGAGCAGCCAGGTGGTTTAGTCCATTTAGTCCATCTAGTCATTTTATTCATTAGTCCGGATCATTTCATAGATGCGCTAGCGGGTGGTACCGGCAATCACCGAGGTCGGGATTATAGCCTCGAACACGTCTTGTCCTAAATATGATGTCAAATTCCCAAATCCTACAATAGCGGAGGCTGAGGAGGAACCGGATCCACGGGACGCATGAATTAAACCCTCATCTGCACCTCACGTTTCCCTCCCTTAATGTGCTCCAACGGAGGTGTGTGGAGGAGAGAGCGATTCGAGCCCGCAGCCGATGCCCGGAGAAAACAGCAGCCTGAGTGCAGGCAGCTGCGGACGACAGGAAGGTGGTACCCAAGCGTCGGTGTTTATTATCTGGGATCTGACTCCGGAGGCGCGTCGCTGAGGTATGGGCTGCGCTCCCAGTATCCACGTCTCTCAGAGCGGGGTGATCTACTGCCGAGACTCAGACGAATCCAACTCCCCCCACCAGACCACCACCATCTCTCAGGGCACCGCGGCCACGCTACACGGGCTCTTCATCAAGACCGATGCGGCCGAGACCATCCCCTCCGTCATCACCTACCAGAGCCGGCACTCGCGCAACAACTCGTACCGGGATCGCAGGGAGAACAGCGGAGGGCACGTCTGCATCGAGGCCGAGACGCAGACCAGCCACACCAGCGTCAAGGTACGGTACGGCAGGGCGCGTTTAAACGAACCAGACACGCTGTGCTGGCACAGGCACGGCATCATCAAAATCACACGTGAGCAGGCCTTTGTTTGTTTGTTTGTTTTGTTTGGTGTCTGGGGAGGCCCGAGCCTGCTGGTCAAATCACAGTTCTGCAATTTATTCAGTCTCCTCTCATTCATCGTCTGGATCAAATGCTCCCCGCAGCCAGCCATTAGTGTGCAGGGGTGACTGCACTCTAATGTACCGCTGACATGACAGTGGTTGTGATGGTGGAAGGTTTGAGACATGCAGCGTGTTGCATCGCCCTCATAGTTCCACAAGCCCTATATAAACATCTCTAGTTCTTTACAACACGGCATGACGTGGTTGCAGGAAGATATATGGACACATATGGACACGCAGGGACAAGCATTTATTGATGCACGTTATTTGTCAGCGATCATAGTTCCTCCAGTGAAGAGACGTTTTATTATAACTGTATTTTGGTGTGTTGTCAGTCGTTGTCCGCTCCATACCACGGCCTCTCGAGTTCCCGCAGGAGGAGTTATAGTTGTCGAGGAAAACATGAATAAACGCTTACGCACACGTTTAAGTACATTATAGTGTGTTTGTTAAATGTTACACGCTGCTTTATAAATGCTAAAGAAGCGATGTCGAAGTGTAGCTGTCAAAACTTGATGTATAAAGAACAAATTGGACGCTACAGGTTTTGACCACTCCATGCGACTCGGAAGTTTGGAGGAAGTTGTCCCAGAAATCCCTTCTTTGCATTTGCCTCACCGTCAGCTCTCTCAGGAGCCAGTAGAGTCCAGACTCTGTGCCCTGCTACAAAAGTTTGTCCACGGGCATGTTGCTCATTGTCCCGGCACAGCCCCGCGCCCCTGAGACAAAGGTTCCCTGACACAGGGCCCACTGTCAAATGAGCACGGATGTGCACCCACTTGGTTTGGTTCCTAGGCAACAAGGCACGGAGAGTGTCCATCAAAGCGCCAAAAGTCCCACCGGACAGTATACGGTGCCGACAGCTTCTGCTGTTAATGCCGTAGCAGAGTAAAGAACCGTTTTTGTGCTTTTACGTGGCAGTTTGCCTCCAAGCTGAAGCCCGACAAAATGAGAGATGCCGTCCAGTTAAGCATGGTAGACGGTGGAGGTGATACGCTCTTAGCCCAATAATCTAAATAATCAGGTTATAAAGTAAAAATTAACGTAGTTATTAGGTTACCAGCTCATTACATCCATCATGGGAGATGACTGATGACCTAAAGCAAAAATCAACTAGTTTTGGAGAAAACAAAATAACCTGACTCACGGTGCAGTTACTTGCTTTTTCTGGAGCTTTTCAACCGCATGTTAAGGTCTCACTCCGCGGACAGAGTTCGTCACGACAAATGAGCAAAGCACGATGAAAACTTCAGAAAAAGAAGCCCACAAGTGGGCCCTGACGTTGAGATCTTCTTTTGTCAAGAATGAACTTTGACACACAGAAATCTACTTAGTCGTTATGTAATAGCTCATTACATTTAACATGGGAAATGCTCTTAACATATGATAAACCAAACTGATAAGTAGAAATAAGCTCGTAATTAAGTTAATACGTCAAATCTTCGTCTTAAAACATCCGAGTTAAAACTGAGAACGGCACAGTCCTGCTCAGCAGCTCTCATTCTGTGTTTGGGAAGTGTTTAAACTTGCGGAGTTGTGTACACGTCCTGTCATATAAATTGAGCTGCTCTTTCCTCGCTGATGGATCCCTCTCATGAGGGAGCATGTGAACAGATACTTCCTTATATTTATGATCGAACCCTAGAGGATATAGCTGTGTTTTGTTATGGAATAGTGCAGCAGATGATCATATCATCAGACCTCCAGAACAGATTAACCCATTCAGGCCCTAGATAAGATTTGGACCCTTTTACCAAACAAAAAACACACATCTTACAATTCTACCCTTTTTTGTACCATTTGATTTTTGTAAACTATACTTTTGGCGTTTGGTTTAAAAGCTGGTGTTATTTGACATTTGTAGATCTGTTTTTTTTTTTTTTTAAAATATAGTGTAGTTAATATGATTCTGGACTGAGCTTTTAGCCGTAGGCGCTCTACCAGTCCCAGGCTCTATAAATCCTACTTTTCATTTTTTTTCTTACATATGCTTGTTTTGTCTGGTCCCGGTATGGAGGAAAATTTGCACCGTGTGAGTCACTGGATTGAATGAAAATATTTAGTCCTCCCAACAGGATGCTCCCCATCAGCAGCTAAAATCACAGAACACGATGCAACATCTTAATAATATTCAAGTCCGGCATTTTGAGTACCTTTATACATTAGTGTCATGAGTTCAGGATGGCATATAGTGTGTGTGTGTGTGTGTGTGTGTGTGTGTGTGTGTGTGTGTGTGTGTGTGTGTGTGTGTGTGTGTGTGTGCGCGTGTGTGCGTGTGTGTGTTGGTTTGTCAGCTGTTCCTTTGCTCTCCCTCAGTCCCCCTCTCTCTCCGAGGACTGAGAGAGGATCAATGATACCATTTATTATTAAAACCATCTGCCTTTCCCTGCAGGATCTTGATCATCTGCCATAGTGTTGATCACGCTCCCATTGGTGTGTGTGTGTGTGTGTGTGTGTGTGTGTGCGCGCACTCATGTGTGTGTGTTTGCATGTTTATATAAACAAGTCATTTGTTTACCCCTCTGGTCAGTACGGCAGGGGTGTCAGCAGTCACAAGTGGAGGAGCTGATGCTGGTGGCCTGTACAGATATCCTCCCAGGGCCCCTTCCACAGTCACTGACTTATAAGAATATACAGAAGGGAGCATGAATAAGCAGTTTCTCAGCATCGATGCAACCACCTCTCGTCCAGACTTACCGAAGTTCAGCACAACCACAATACAGGTTCTGCGTCCTGAAACAGAAGTGAACACCTTAACAAACTAATTGAATGAACGCAGTCCTTCTAACCTGACGCTAGTTTTATAGAAAGTATCTTTACTGGCTTTTTTCTGTATTTGTTTATGTTGGCAAACAAAATGACATTCATTCAGAGTAGAAACGGAACGATAACACAAACAGCGTGTGGGACAGGTGACAAAAGGCACGGTTTCTCCGGTGGAAGAAAACAGGTCGGCAGCAAGTAGCAGCACGAAAGACCAATGTCATGATAAGAAGAAACATTAGTCAGTCAAAATCTGGTTGGAGATGGAAACTATAAGGTAACAATGGCAAACTCCTGTGGAACAATTGCTGATTTCAGCACATAGATTTTGAAAGATCAAAATTCGTTCTGATCTTGAATCCGTGGGCCCTTCTTGCACAGCTGTCCAGAGTGTACGCAAAGCCCATAGCCTTTGTGATGTCCCGAAAACAAGTCCGGAGCAGTGCAGGCATTGCATTCTCTCATGCATTCACATTTGCATGGTACCATTGTGTTACATAGTCCTCTGCTATTTGAGAGAGACCATGAAGGAACTGGAACTGCTTTCACACTAAACCCGAGAACTCTTTTTTCCTAACTGTATCCGTCCTCTCCAAGCCCAAGTTTTCACACTGAAGAAGGGGTTTCTCAAAAATGCTCTCCACAGAGAATAAATTTGAATCTGTTTTTGTGTGGACAAGGGAAAATTAGCTGTCGGAAAAATGCTGGCGTAAGTCCGCTCAGACACCTATGTGGGCTATTAAGCTGTAATATGAGGAAGACAGCTTTCTGGTTCCCGTATCCTCTCTGTGAGCATCATTTTAAATGCCAGTGTTGAAAAATCCTGAATCCTGCCCAGTCGGGGGCGGGCGGGACTTTACCTCGACCTAACAAGTATACTCAACACCCTGCATGGCAGATTACACAATACAGGTGTTGTCGCTGTTCATCTGTATTGATGTTTATTTTGTCTGAGAGCATGACGATCGTAAAACGGCGATTTGATCGACAGCACAAGCTCAGGGATACAAGTTAAGCTGGGTAACAGGGAACATTTCAGCGGCAGTCCAATCACCATTCCTTTTGCTTGTTAAAATGTCCGACAGAAGATAAATAGGTAAATGAGGCCACTTTGCGACTGTGGGTACAACAAGTGGCTACGGAGAGCAGCAGAGGACACGGCGGAGTTTTTAATGGAACATGAGACATTCTGATGTTTTAGCATTTCAGTGTGGACAGAGATCTTGACCTGTAAGGACGCACATCGTTTTAAGCGGTGTCTGGAGATGTAGCCGGCTAAGAGTGGACGTAGTCTGAGCCTAGATGGAAGAGGAGGTGTGTGAGAGCAGGCTGTGAAGTGGAAAATAGTTTGGATGTTGGACTGAGACAACTGTTTACATGCAAAGAAGTTCCTGTAGGTGTGTGTTTACATGCATGTTATCTCACTGGAGCACTGTCGGATTTTTTATTATTTATAGTCATGTTTCCATGCTCTTTTTTTTTTTTTAATTGCTTTGATCAGGGATGGTGCCACTTACAGGGTTTGAGGACACGAGATCTTTGTATTTCAAATTGAGGACTTGATTTTAAAAATGGACATCTGATAGTTTGTGCTGTTCTGTAGATAAAGTCTTAATTGAAGTTTGAGCCTGCTTGAGACTGATTCAGATGCTGCAGAATTCGGGGGAAATTCCAAACCAGATTCGTGCAAGGCAATTGGGGAATAGCAACCAATAACAAATTGCCAAAATAAATATTGAAATAATCAGGCAGAGTCTTGACTAGGATTAGCCTGGATACTCGATCATATGCCAGTGTATCCCAGCGTACCCTGGGCAAAAGTTATTGCAGCTCACGATACACTGATATTCACAACTTTGGGCAAACTACTCTCCAGTCCACATGCATGTCTTTGGACTAGAGCCCGACCAATACTTGTTTTTTGTAGGCCGATGCTTATGTCGTTATTTTTGTTGAGTTCAGTCTGGACCAGAGTGGTGGACCGACTGATCCAGATCGCCATACCTAGGACCATGGCTGAAAATGAACATGTCACTTCCCGTTGGTGGACAAACCATGCTATGGAGACACCGTTTCTAAATGGCCACAAACATATATTTGACATTTCTGTACTGACTGACTGTACCAACCATATATGCGTTAAGCTAATATCGGCCAATATTCCGGCCCAGCTGGTTTATTGGTCTCATTCTACTTTGGAGTGTGGGAGGAACTTTGAGCAGACAGGGGCAATCACTTATGATGGTTTACCAGGCTAAACACAATAACTGCACATTATCTAATAAAGCAGAGTAGAAAGTGTTAGAATAGGAGCTCTTTTGCACGAGAATCTTGAATTATTTTCAACGCTGAATGTCAAAAACCCATCAGAAAAAAGAGGCTTTAATCTGCAGTTACTGTTATGTTAGCTATGTACGGTAATGTCCTATTATTGGTAGGCTAATCATCAAATCTGAAAGTTCAGCCAAAAAGCCCGCTCACACGACGAAGCTAACCCACGTCAAAATATCAGTTGATCAGCGAGAGCTTATCACGTCTAAAGGATAAGAAAGATGGTAACTGTAGCCGTGTAGAGACGGAGGCTGACGTCAAGTGAGCCTAGGCCCTAGAGAAGGCCGCCTGCATCGCAGATAAGCTTGAGGCCTTGTTGCAAGGACTGCGATTCACGTAAACACCAAGGCCTGCCGTTAAACACGATGAGTAATATAATACGATGAAAGCCAACTGCTTTGTATTTATCTGGCATTATCCAAAATAAATCAAGTAATGTTTCACTGTCGGTTTAGATACAGACGAAAGTGACACAATGCATAGGATCAAAAAAGAAGATTTAGCCCTGCCCCGAAGGCCACAGTGACGTCGTTCTGTATCATTTCTGATTTCTAAACAGTCTGCTGAGTTTCAAAGTACGAGCCTCACACAAGGTCAAGTCTTGATGAGAAATGCACCCCTCTTTGTCACTTCCTCAAAATGATTAGACATTGGCCTATGAATGTAAACAACCCTTTCTGTTCTCAGGCCGTAATGTAAACTAACTTGTCATCTTTATAATCTACAATCATTGTAAACAGTGAAAACACCTTCAAAAGAGTACATTAAACATACTCTAACTTTGTTAAGTTTATTGCATTCTGAAGAATAAACTGCGCTATTATATGTGAAATGAAACGATGGAGTAGGCCTCCACAATGAGAGCAGTGTTTAATCTGTGTCCTAACAATGTGTATACAGTATATCCAATGACATGATATACCTGGGCCCCTGTAAGTAAGTAAGTAAGTAAGGAAGGGCTTATTTATACAGGACCCTCCAAAGCTAACATTACGAAGTGCTTCACAAAAACAGACAATAGAATTAGCTGAAACGACTCCAGGAGGAAGGCAGCTCCACGGCACGAAAAGCTTTAGCAAGTTAGCAATTAGTTGAAGATCTGAGTCAGAGGTTTTCCAAAAGCGAGGCATGCCTCGCCAGCGGGGCGCAGGATTCGTTGGGAAGAGGGGGTGCAGAGGGTGAGGTGTGAGGCGAGGATACTGCTCGAGGTGAAAGGGACAGGTGCATGGTGCAGAGTCAACAGTTGCTGCAGCAGCTGTGACACACGGCTCAGTCAAATCTAAACACACAGACATGATAGAAGGATTTTTAGATTCTGTGTGACTCACACTTCCCAAGGTTATCTTTAGCTCCGACGTCCGTCACAAATCGTCTGTGAATCCGCTTGGAAATCGCAGCAAAGAAGGCGCTCCGGGAATGAACTCCAGACCTCCAGAGCTTGACAGTCCTCATGGTTTTAAGTTTTCTTCAATATCACAGTATTCCTGTGATCGTTGTCTGTGTATCTATGGGTAAACTGCAAACAGGGGCAACCAACGTACTTTTAACGGCGCCTAAACATCAACAAATATAGAGAGCTCAAGCCCATAGCTAACTCCCTGACTCCATGGCAACGTTATACATCCTGTTTGCGGCCCTAAATTATGGAAAACTGTACTGTGGTGACATGACAGTGTTGGTGGGGGGAGGGCGTAGTTGTCTGGTTTTTCTCGGGGGGGTGGCACAGTGTTAGATTTTGAAGAGAAAAGTCAATGCACAACATGTACCAGACTTACACCGCCAATGTACAGCACCATCTTACCAGACACTATCACTGTAATATTGAGAGTGTGGTTTGGATCTAGTTTCGGATGAGTTCAGTTTCTAGTTGAAGATTTTAGCTTATTATTAATGTTCATTTATTGCCTATCTGCCTCGTTGAGTGTCCTCACAGTATGTTTTAAATAAAGTAGATCTACTATATATGTTCATGATTTGAGCTAATCTCAAAAACATGTCTTTGTAATCTCACAAAGAAAATTACAACTGTCTTTCACTTTGGTTTAGTTCTTCTTTTCTCTCTTTCTTCCTTCTCTCAACTCATGCCTTTCTTCCGACTTTCCAAAAACTCTGGCATCTAATTTCTATCCACTTTCTCATCTCTTTTTGAATACCTCTCACCCCTTATCTGTCTCTCCTCACCTGCCTCTCTTCCGAATCCCTACGAATCAAGCGTACAAGCCCACTTTCGGCCTTTTCTCATTCTTCTCCACATCCGTCCATCTTGATTCTGCCACTCATCTTACCTCTCAAAGGCTCTTGTCTGTGTACTCTATCCTGAATCTTCCTTCACTTCCTTACCCCCTCCGGTCCATAAGGATTTTGTCACCCGCTCTAAGAAGAGATGGTGTCCTAGGACAACCTCCCCCAACACTTCCTCCATCATCTAACTCCACTGACCGATCTCTGTCCAAGTTGCTCCCTCAGTACCGAGCTGTCCCCATTTCTACCACCTTCCTTCCTGTTCTGTTTCACATCTGGCTGTGTTGTCCTCAAGTAAAACAGAATTGCTCGTTTTCTCATGAAGCCAACCCTCAGCCACACTGATATATTTGGAGTCTGTGCTTCTTAATTGTCGTCGCTGACACGCTCGGTCCCCTCAGTCTTTTACCTTCAGAACTGACCCATTAGCTGCTCCTTACTGACTTGAGGGATCTCCAGCTCGGCACTCCCTCAGGTCCTCTCTTAATTAATTGACCTAATTTCTTTCCACCGTTCGACCGTACCATGATCACTGACAACACTAAGAATCTCTCTATGCCTAAAGAGAAACAATTGTCATGTGAGGTCCACAGGATTTTAACGACACAATCCCGCAAGTCTGCTAACCTCAGCAAACGACCCCAGACAGACGCATCGTATCCTTGGGCTTCTCCAACCTTTCTGATTCCATACAGCCTCCCCTAGTGAGGGATATATGCTCTACATTTTGGATTACCACCTAGAGCAGTACAAAATGTTTAAATGAACAGTAAGTCCTCCGAATTCAATGACAATGTACCGTATGTATTTTGCAGTTGCCTTCTTGAGCAACAAAAGTCTGTGAGGCATCCCCGATCTGACGTGCCGTTTGGCAGGATTACATCATTTGTCGGTGACCCATCACTGTTGCAAAAATGATTCTGATCTTGCGCTTCCGCGGTAAAGGTTCGGTTAGGTTTAGGTACAAAAATGTCTCTGTTTGGGTTAAAATACTTGGTTAAGGCTAAGGAACGATCTCCCGTGTCAGAGTCTGACATTTTGCAGACGCATCCAACCAGCGCGACCACATCCCTCTGCAGGATTTGTGGTTCTATAACAATGTCACGCCACTTCCTCCTTGGCTGCTGAAGAGCCATAGCTTAGAGCTTACTTATGATAAGGTACTGCCAGTCACTTACCACTTCCTTCAGCTTGCTTAACAGTAGAAGACGTAATCATTGTCTTCATTTGAGGATTTTTAATGTGAGGCAGCTCCAGGAAGTGTTTTGTTTGTATCAACGGCATAAAAACATCACAAACAGCCTTCCCACACCTACTTCCCAATAGCTGTTGCTCTCATGCTCCAGCTGTGCTGAAATTCAGGCAGGCCTGTCTTTGATTTGCATTCGCAAAAACAAAAAAAAGCCCATCTCTGCACAGGAGATGAGGCATACAGTATTACTGGGAACATTATGCCGTCATATTTTAAGACCCTGAACAATTCTATTTCTCAGTCAGCTTGTTACTATGAGTGATTGGTTCTACAGGAACAGAACAATTTCTGCATTTCTCAGTTCATCCTAATGTAACCACACCCACGCAGTCCTGATCAAGCAGATAAAGTTTCTGAGGGTTAAACTCGCAATACATATGGTCTAAGGATGTGCTTTTTCTCTGGTCTTTCACATCCAATAATGTTCACTTTGCATCTGCTCTTTAAATCTGAAAAGGTGAAAGGCCCAACACGGGAAAATATGTCTAATGGCGTCATAGCCAGTGTCTGTGTGTGTGTATTATTCTGAGTTTACACGGTTCCGTTTTTCTCTGCTTTAACGGATTCATTTCTTTTAAAATGGTGTTGTTGTTTATTCCACATTTCACCCACAAGAGGTAGACAGAATAATGTGAACACTACATAAAAAAAGTACTTTAAAACTAAGTCACCATCACGGTCCCAAATGGGGATCTCTACATGCCAGTTCGTAATATTTGTCAACCTTGTTTATACTGTAGTTTGTGTTGTTGTTTTATTATATTGCTCTATTAGTTTGTTCATACATGAAGCAACATGCATGGTACCCAAAATGAGGCTATTGAGGTTTTTCTCGTGTAGCGCCCAAAGGCTGTTGATGACGTTAGTGGTTGGTAGTGGCTAGTTGAGACTAGATGTGGGTTGAGGTAGGTCCACCTTTAAGCCTATTTACCACTGACAAATACTACTGCAATGACGAGATGACCAACTCCTGTCTACCTGACTGCTTTGGTCATACAGCTTCTCTGTGGCTGTGAGTACAGTTTGTGCGTAGCATCTATTATTATGGAGCTTGTGCCTCAAGTAGAATTGACTGACCCCCCCCCCCTCTCCTCTTTTTGTGGATACCTCATAGATATTTATCTTCAGCTGGAGAGAGACCTTAATCTGGAGGATTCCCCTGTGGGTTATGAGTGTGTGTTTATGAATATGTTACCGGCAAAAACAACATATTCTAACAAAGCCCCCGCAGTGAGAAAAATGACTCGCCAACACAGGACTCGCGGAAAAATAACCGTACAATTGATGGTTAATTCCCTGGCATGACACGGGGCTGATGTGGCGTCCACGATGATACAGTATGTTATGGTACACAGCTGATTCACTGTGTGTTTCAAGTGCGGTGTAAGGGACATGTGTGTGCATGCATATGCTCGGAGGAGGCACATGTAGCTGAGTTGCTTATTCACACCAGAATGACGCATGTGATTAAGAGGCCTGTCGACGCCGCCCGGACAAGCTGCAAAAACACACACATATATACGGCACAGTGTGCGATGCTCCCGCAGTAGGATTATGCAAGTAAACCTATCAGTTCAATCTGTGGCTGGCTGCTAATACTTTCTAAAGAGGGTTTTCAGCGGAGAGCTCCATTCTGGGCGCTAATACGGCATGTAAATATCCATGTGTACAGCGTAGGAGAGGCGATCACTGAATCTGAAGTAAAGAATCCACGTGTGCGGGTATTTGTTGTTTTAGGAGGTTATTTCTATCCTGTTCTACTCCAGACATCTGCCTTTCTAAGAGGAAGTACTTCGATTATTTGTCTATGAAGTCTTAAAACTGAAAGTAGGAAGTGAGAAAGAAGATTAAAGGTGGTGAAGTGCAACAGGGACAGACAAGGTTGCAATGTGCCAATATGCTTCTGGACATCAATGGTAAAATGGTAAGAAGTGTTCACAGCTTTTTTTCGGTTTGCGTGTGTGTGTGTGTGTGTGTGTGTGTGTTTTTATGTGCTCGGTTTGTGATAGTTATTCACACATTCTCATCTGTTGCCTGCAGGTTTCAGGTTCAGAAGAATGTGTAGGACCTATGAGACTGACTCAAGAGCCAATTCAGGTAAGAGTAACACAGACTTTGTAGCATCTGGAAATCATTTTACTCACTACTAGTGTTTAAGGGATGCTGTTTGATGTTAACAGATTTATTTCTCAATAGTATACAGTTAGTCCAATAAACATTAATGTCCTTCAGTCCGACATCAATTATTTGATTTTACCTGTAGAAAACAGTTTCCATTTAAACTAGGGAGCAATCACCATGAGACTTGTATTCTTGTGCTGTGTTCGGGTCACTCTAGGATTTTGCTGTTTTTCTACTTGGAAACCAGTTACTTTGAAACCAGTTATTAGTGGTAAATTCAGTAGGCTGTTGGAAGCTGATTAGCTGACCTAAATGTCTTTTAACTCCAATCTTGTATCGTAGGAGAACATTGACATAATCTACCAATAGAATCTTAAAGGACAGGTTCGCAATTTAGTCAGGTTCCGATATGAACAATGAAATAGGTTTTCGCTTGCTGTAATCATTCCTCCCGTTTATACGGACATTTAAAGATTTCTCCTAATGTGGTTTCAGTGTAAGTGATGGGGGACAAAATCCACGGTCCTCGTTCTGTGAAAAAATGCATTCAAAAGTTGATCTCAAGCGGTTTAAGTTAGTCAAATCAAAGGTACAATCTTTTTTAGTGCAAAAGTCCCTCATTAAAAAAAACATTGTGAGTCCAGACTTTAAAGAATATCTCCTGCAGGTTGTTTTGATTGATTTAAAAGGTATAAATACCAATTATGGATGGATTTGGATCCTGCGCTTCGTTTTCATAATATGGGCCAAGACTGGAACAATCCTAAGAAACACATGTTGCGCTGTATGACCTGTTTGCCGAGCTTGCATTTCATTAATTGTACAGTAAATTCATGGCTCTGAGAGGGTGTTGGATTTGCGTGAAGGTCAAGTGTTCACCTCAAACTGCTTACAGACACCTTGTCTGTCCGGCTCCTGGGGACAATCCTGCTCGGATCCCATCTTGCCCGTCCAGAACTTGAGAATATTGCAAGGTTAGGTAAGGTTGAGTCACGGATTGTCTGTGCTCATCCTTCTCTGGTCAGGGATTACGACATGTGCTAGTCAGATTTTGCCCTTATGTAAGAAAGAAAGTAAGAGCTCCTGGAGGTTACCAGCTGGTTGAGATGCAGGTACTACAAAGCATTCCTCTGTTCTGGCAATTTCTATGTCAGGAATCAGCTACTTTATTAGGTGCTTGTTTATTGCTTTGATTTAATTTGCTTTGGTTTGAGCTGTGCTGGTTTGTCTGATCTCCAGGGGTTTCTGAGTTCAGCTCAGTTCCCACTCCAGTGCAGTGATGTTAGAGGCCTGGCATGCCACTCATGTTCATGCTGAGCTACAGTATCCTGCTCTATCCCTTCAGCCCCCTCCTCCTCCTCCTCCTCCACCCAGTCCTCCTCCTCCTCCTCCTCCTCGTCCTCCTCCTCCTCCTTATTCACCATGCCAAATAACATCGCACCAGGACTCTCTGGCAGCGTGCAGGCAGGTGGAGGGGACCAGAGGCTTTATTAAAAAGACTTCTAAGATCTCGTCTCATGCCCCATAAAACCCTTAAACTGCTCTCCCAAAGCAGCACACTAAAGTTGTACTTCCAGCCTTCTTCTGGATCCCTGACCTAACCTGACCCTGTCCTGCTTCGCTCCTTCCACAGGAACGGAGAGATGAAAAGAGAGAGATAAAATGCTCAGCAGGAGAGAGTTATATATTGTGAGTTTTCTTTGACGTTTACTGTTAACTGCCTCACAGCCCTGGAGAATTTCAACCTCTCAAGATACCCCGTCCTGCACCTTATCTAACGATTCATGTGTTTCACTCACTCCACAGAGAAGTGAAGGTAGAACAGCACGCGTATATTTCCCATGCACGTACCTGCAGTGTATATATATATGTCTTGTCATTCTGCTACTCTAACCTTTTTGGGTACCCACTGTTGTTTTCCTAAAGGACGCTAGCATTATGTAGAACTTTCACTTTTTTTTTTTTTAATTTCTGAAACGATTTGCCTATTAATCGATCAGATCAACGGAAAATGAATTGGCAAAAATTTTTATAAATATTTGATTGTAATTTTTTCATCAAAACTGCCAAAAAATCACTGGTTCCAATTTTTTTTCCAATGTAAAACTGTGTTGGTTTACGGCAAAGTCCGATCAAAATCTCTCCTGGGGGGGTCCTGCACACGGTCAATTACTTGTCCTAACTTTATGACTTTAAAGTGCCCGTAGACCAACAGCACCGGGGGAAAGAAAACACCAATCAGAGGGCACCAGCAACACCTCCCTGGCATCCATACAAACAATGAGGACAATGAGCTCGTATTTTTAAATTTTGTTCATAATTTTCAGAAAGTGGCCTGATTTTTGGTGTAGTTTAATAACACAAAAACTTAAATCCTGAAAAAGAAAAAAAAAAGATGGAAAAATAGAAACACAAGATTCTCAGTGGGCCCCCTCAACGTTCGTGTACTGTACTATCACTGTGCGGGAGAGATTACACTCCCGCACAGATAAAGTGCTCAAAGCTAGTTAGCCCACTGACACCTCTGTGGGAGTCTCTCGTCGTCAGATGGCATCTGGCCTGGGTGTGCAAACATGGCGGATTAACCTCTGAACTCTGAAATTGTGAGTCAGCTCGCAGCAGGAGTCAGGCACCCCCGTGCCAACTGAACGCTCGCTGTAGGGTGTTTTCAAATAGACGGTGAGGCCAATAAGTGAGTGCGTCATTTGCGCAGCTAAGTATGTTAAAATCAAAAAATATGGATTTACTCTAAGGACGCCGTCACCAGGTAGTGGTGTAAACATAAGTTCATTTGTTTAGAACTTAACAGCGAGTTACATGCGAGGAAGTGTCTGTGTGTCGGAGACGGACATAATGGAGTGCAGCCATGTGTTTAAATGTGTTTGACTGGGCGCACGTCAGTTGGGGTATTAAGACCAACTGCGCCTCCTACCAGGCTTGTCGCCGGTGACATATTTGGGTGGCAGGTCAGAGATGTGTGTGGTCGGCGTCAGCCCAGGGTCGACTGGGTACTCTGTGTGTGGAATTTCACATGCTAGCACCATGGTTACACAAAGCAGTGCCATGGTTACACAAGCCAGCACGGGATCAAAGACTGTGGACCTTTCACAGGCCCTCACCAATACTAGCTCATTTTCTCCCTCTGTCCTCCTCCTCTTCTTTTACATCTTCCTCTCCTGCCGTTCTCACCTGTTCTTTTCCACGGTCCATTTTCAGTCTGCCCTATCTCCAGGTGTGAAGGACGGCGTAGCTAGATATCACACTACTCTTCCTGGTTTGAAAACTATGCAGGAAGTGTGGGGAGTCACGACTTTAGCTCTCGTCTCCTTTTTTCACCCACTGTCTCATTCGCTTTTCCCTCTCTCTCTGCTGCACCTCCATGCACTACCTCTGTCACTCAATCCTTTGTTGTCCTTAGAAGGAGTCAGAAGGTGATGCTGCTGCGAGGCAGAGCTGAATAGTGTTGGTTCTGGCTGCGGCCCAGCTGCCTGTGTGTGCATGGGAGCACGTGTGTCTCTACTGTACATGTCCTCCAGTGCTGTATTTCCTCACCACTGTACCAAAGGTGGCTGGTGTGCTCGTGGTCAAAACGCAGTGTGGGATCAAAAACACGAGTCCGCGCTCCGCAGGCTACAGGTCTGTTGGTGTGAAATACAGGATTCATTTGTGATTATGTGCAGCCCGGTTAAACGCTGACGTTTACATGATGCTGTCTGCATGGCTGTGTCATCCATCCATTTAAAATACCCCTATTGGGGATCGCGCAGAGGTGGCTGGAGTCTATCCCAGCGTGCACTGAGCAAGAGGCAGAGATGCCCCCTGCACAGGTTGCCAGCTTATCACAGGGAAAGCCAGCCAACAGATGAACGCGCTTACAGTTACAGGCAGTTCATACTGTCGTCTTCAATTCTCCTGAGATGTGCGTCTAGGGACCGTGGCAGGAAAAACCCTCATATAGTCGGAGAGAACATGCAAATTTCACACAGAGAAAACAGCAGAGCAGGCTGAGAGTGAAAAACCAGGACTTTCTTCCTGAGAGTTGACAAAGCTAATCACGTAGCCACCGCGTATTTTCTAGACATGAAAGTCAAAAACAACAACGAAAGACCCAAGTGAGTGAGGTGATAATGACTCAGCGTAAGTTATATACTCCAACGAAACCAGTCATCGCAGGTAGATGAAACATCCCTTGAAAAGACCTCGGAGCACTCTGAATTGAATGCCTCAAATCTCCCCGAATTTGCAAAGTTAGGAGACAGGATGCTGGAAAAATCCTTTAAATTGTTTTAAAACGCATCATTTTAAGAACAAATTAAGGAGCACAAGCAGCATTTAAGGCTTCACCTTGGTCTGTAAAGGATCCAATTCAGTTATTTTACCCCCTAAAATGACTCTTTCCATGTGTGCCTTCCAACTTCCATTTTACTCTGGACAACTTACAGGTCTTTTAAGGTATAAATTAAGCTGTTGACTGTTCTGAATATGAAGCCCATCCATTAGCTGTACCCGCTTATCCTTGAGGGTCTTGGAGGAGCTGGAGCTGATCCCAGCTGACATTATATAAGTCCCATATTTTTAAAGAAAAAACTCAAACCCCATAGGGTTTGTTTCCCTACATTCATAGCGGTCTGGCAGGCTAGCAGTGCAATAAGTCCTTGAGCTTTATGTCCAAAATTACTGAAAGGGTCTGACAATCAAATATAGTTCACCTTCGAAAGGGAGGCAGGTTTTAAAGGGTTAAATAACTCTGAACTGCTGTCACTTTGGAGGGTTTTGGAAATGAGCTCACTCTAATCACAAATTTACATTTTATTGGTCGTTAAAAAGGAGGTTTAGCAGTTCCACCAGTTACTTTTCAGCCTCATAAATGTCAGACAACTTGGTAGTGCTTCAACCTTGGTGTGAGTACTCTTTATTACAGCCAACGTCTGCGACGCTGGAGAATTTCCTGTCTGAGTAGTCAACGTGGCGTAGACCCACCAACATACAGTAAATATTCTATAATTATCTCAGTAGTAACATCCCCATCTCACCCAGACGTCCATTCCCTTCTGTCTCCTCAGGTCCTGCTGGTGTTCGCCAAGGAAGACAGCCAAAGCGACGCCTTCTGGTGGGCCTGCGACCGCGCTGGGTTCAGGTGTAACATCGCACGGACGCCGGAGTCTGCCGCGGAGTGTTTCCTGGACAAGCACCATGAGATTATAATCATCGATGGACGCCACTCGCGCTACTTTGAGCCTGAAGCTGTCTGCCGGTGAGCCTGAACTTTGTGACTGACGTCGCTCCTTTTGTATGGTTGCCTCCTGGCTTCATTTTAATGGACTGACACTTGCGGAATGTCCTTTCCTAGAAAATTACTTTAAAGAAATAGTTGGACATTTTGGGAAATACACTAATTTGCCCTCTTGCTTGGAGTTACATGGGAGGACTGATACCACACTCACGCCTCTACTGTAAATATGGCGATAATGGCCAGCAGCAGGTTAGCTTACCTTATAACAGAGACTGGAAACAGGAGGAAACAGCTAGCCTGGCTCTGTGCAAAGGTAACACAGTCCAACTACCAGCACCTCTGAAGCTCAATGATTAACAGATGCCTGACCAAGAAATAGTCTGGCACTGAAGCCCCTGTAGAACCACAACTTGATGTTTTTATACTTCAGTTTTTGTGAAGATTAAACAAAAAGGATATAACTTGCCTGTGAGCTTCTGAGGTGTTAAAGTCAAAGCGCTCATGGGCAAGTCTCTCCATTCAGCAGCCATCTTGGCAACGCCCCCGGGCAGCTATTTTGGGCTTACTAGACCAGGACCGTATCGAAGTGAATGGGGAAAGAGCCGTAACTTCAATTTCAGTGGTCACCAGGACACAAGAGCTACATGTATAGAATCACCGGTCAAATCTCATTTAAAAAACAAACAAAATGTTTGGTAACTTTGCCCCAAAATAAGGTTTGAAACGCAATTTTCCCACAGGTTGTACTTCTACTGCTCATGTGCAAGGTTTCGCTTGCGTCAGTGCAACAACACAGTTGGCTCGATATGTTACCCGTCCGGCTGTTATACAGCAGACGATTGATTGGCTTTTGGGGGGGGGAGGGGGCGGGATACGTGCCATACAACCGCCATCTTTGGCGTTATGGACTTTTCCATTCAAAAGGCTTTAAGTGGTTTCTCTCCTCTCCGATCATGCTTGGTGTTACGTGGGACTTTGGACAGAGCCGGGCTACCTGTTTCCCCCGAAATGTCAAACTCTTCCTTAAAGCATCTAGTCGTACTGTGATTCCCTCGAGAACTTGAGATCCCACGGTAGTTTGACATTAAACAGGGAGTTTGCGAGGGCTTCATCGACCAAAAGGGTCAGAGAACTATTGTAACAAAGAGCATGTCATTTTTCACTTCAGTCTAAAATAGTCAATGACTAAACTGAGGGTTTTTTTTTTCTTTTTTTAAACCCAAAAATACACAAGAATGTCCAGAGTACACGTCTAAAGGCTGTTGCACGGTATAGTGTACTGTAGTGGAGGGCTTGTTGGCGCCATCTGGTGTTCACTTAAAGCACCGCAGACATCGGCAGCCTCAAGCTGCACACTCCCAACATAGTCTGACAGCTGGAGCACTACGAGTTGCTCAGTTCAGTGCTTTGTTCTAAAAAGAAGCAGCACTGGACCCAGCATGTCGCCGTTCACAACAGGCTACTGAAACTCTGAGTGGCACTTGAGCGAGCTTGAACTACAGACTGTGAGTTTGTTGACAGGAAGGCTGGATGGTGGCCCAGGGGAACCAAGAGTGGTTCAGTTGTAGAAGCTTGCAAAAGATGTTTTTTTTTTTTTTTTTTGTCCATTTTTTTTCCACAGCAAAAGCCCCTGGCCACTTTTCAGAAACCTCTTTGATTGTAGAATAACCTCATTCACTCCCTTGTACTTGCCAGCTGCCAGTGAAGTTCACACTGGTAAAACTGGTCTGGGCTAAGTTTGTCCCCTAATACTTTCTGGTGCGCATGGGCTTTTCAAGGTTGATCTAGGAAGTATTTTTAGTCACGTATTTTGCACGAGTTTGTGCATCTTAAACTCAAGAAGATGTTGAACATGTCGGTTTTCATGTCAGGTTCCTTCTTTTATGAAATTTAAAGCTGACATTGAATAAAAAAATAAAAGATGGATATTCCTCTGCTTCGTCGTACATCTGTTAACAAACGATTTGCGTTAAGGGCCTTTTGAAAGGGGCTTCCCGTGGCTCAAAGTGTATAATGAATGTCCCATGGTTGTCTTAATGCCTGTGTGAATACCTTCTAGGCATCATTACAAGGACGTCTGTTAAACCTTTTTATTTATGTTTAAACATCCTCGCTTTTCACAGCCTCGGTATTAGGCTGGTGAAATGGTCGTATTCCTCTTTTTTTTTCTTTTAGCTGAGACTACTTCTGTGTTTAATTCTGTCATGATTTCTGCAGACTTCTGGGCTGTAGATACAGTACTAACCCATCCAAAGTTCTTGGTTACACTAAAAGCCAACACTATATATTTTGTAGAGTGATTCATTGTAAGTGCTTCATTATTTCCCCAAGTAAAGGAACAGATCCATTCATCTCTCCTGTCTCCTGATTACCACAGTTTGGCAGCCGCTCCCTGTTTGTCCGTTGCTCCTTCACTCCTTTCCTTGTCACCATTTCCCCCCCCCCTTCCTTATCCCCCATGAGGATCTCTGCCATAATCTGTTCCCTCTGTTCCTCATTTCATCCTCCATCACTGTCTTTTTTATTCCTCCTCCACCTCTGGGCCACTTTCCCGTACGTCCTGCCAGCGGTGTGGCTTTGTGGTCGAACCTCTGAAGCAGATGTTGTGTTTGGTGTTTCTGTGTTAAGCACAGAAATGTTCTGCCCATCTTTTGTGGCAATGACATCAGCCCCAATCTGCCCACATGTTTATCCTGTACCTGAGTCCAAGCCACTTCTCATGAGCTCAAAGTGTGGATGAAGTGAACTCCTGTTGACACTCCTGCTGACTTTAAATCTCTTTTAAATTCTCTTTTATTTCCAGCTTAATCCGTGCCACAAAGCCCTCGGAAAACACAGTCATTCTAGCCGTTGTGCCACAAAAGTGAGTCTGATTTTTAAACTACATAGTCTTCCATATAGTTTGGACTAACTACAAGCATGATTATGAAAAATGATTGTGGTTGCAGATGGTAATAATTATTTTCTGTCATTGTATAGACCGCCTGACCAGGACGAGCCATCTGTTCTTCCTCTCCTCTGCGCTGGATTTAGCAGAGTATGTCCAACAGCTTGCCTTACCTTGTGACTGTGTGTTTATAACAGACAAACCAAGGCCTCAATCTGTTATCTTTGTTTCTCATAGATGCTTTTTATTGGGCCTCTAAGAGACTTCAGACACCACAATAGCAGCATGTTGCCAGTTTTGAAAGAGGCACTTATTGTCAGCGACGTTTGATGGTGTGAAAATCATGTAGGAGGTTACAAAACAAGTCGCTACTGAGTGAATCCTGACTCATTCAATTTTCCACTCGTCTCTCTCCCTCTCCTTCAAACACCACTTAACCTGGTTTGGCCTCCAGAGGTTTGTGGAGAACAGCAGTGTGTCAGCCTGCTATAATGAGCTCATACAGATTGAACACGGAGAGGTGCGCTGCCAGTTCAAACTCAGGTACAGCAGAGGAAAAACACCTACACCACGCACCTACCGTGCAGTCATGTGTACGGTATATAGAAGGGAATGCTGGTAGTGAGGTTCCTAATCCTGTGTTCTGAGTTGCTGTGGCTTTATTCATCCACAGGGCTTGTAACTCGGTCTTCACTGCTTTGGAGCATTGTCAAGAGGCTGTGGAGATCACCAGTGAGGACCACATAATACAGGTAGGGACAACACATACATGCACATGCAAAAGGAGCACACCTCAAACCCTTCTCTTAAGGCATAAGGCTGATGATATTCTCATTTCTTTTATTGTAAACAAATCCAGTGAAACCACCAAAACCAACAGTGTGTTGATCTGTCTCTCAGTACTTTCTAATATCCCTGCCCTGTCTGTGGGCCCCAGGCCCAGTGGTTCCTACCAGAGACGTAAATCTTTAAAGACGGCTCACAAAAGTATACTGTTCATGTAGAAAGGAAGGCTAAACAATTTCCTAAAGCAGCTGGCAGTGTAGTTATGATCAAACATTACTCAAACTGGAGTGAATGTTTGATTTGGGACTGTTTTTAGCTGTGGATATGATGCACTAGTGAGTATTTACAAAAGCAGGACAGCATATGTGGAATCAATATAAAGTGAACTACAGTGCCCCTGTTTTTCCTACTTAAGAAACAAGTCGACAGTGAAAGAAATATAGGATATCAGGCGACCACCTTTTAACTTTAACGCCTTCCCGGTTCCGTCCCAGTATGTGAACCCAGCGTTTGAGCGGATGATGGGCTACCACAAGGGGGAGCTGATCGGGAAAGAGCTGACTGAGCTCCCCAAGAGCGACAAGAACAGAGCTGACCTGCTGGACACCATCAACACCTGTATCAAAAAAGGAAAGGTCAGTCGCCCATCCGCCCCTCCGTCCATCCGTCCGTCTGCAAAATAAGAGACGCCTGTTTCATTGCCTGACTGTTCTGTTGTGTCCGAAGGAGTGGCAGGGCATTTACTACGCCAGAAAGAAGTCGGGCGACAGTATACAACAGCATGTGAAGATAACACCTGTCGTCGGCCAGGGAGGGTAAGATATTCTTAAACAACCCAAAGCGATCACGTTAGAGGTGAGAAATCATTGTCAGATCTTTCTTCTTGCTCTCTTGCAGGAAAATTCGACATTTCGTGGCCATCAAGAGACCTCACATCGACAACAACAACCAGGTGAATCAAATGATACAGATACTTCACCTATTTCCTTTCAATTATCTTTTAGTTTTCTTTTGGGGACTGAAATGCTGTGCTCAGTGAGGATTTCAGTCTTCACTGGCTGTTTAGCCACGCCGTAATAAAGCCTGGAGGCTTCCTAAGACCGGTAGAGGTCCTTACGAGAAGTCAAGCAAGAGCTTTGATGATATTGTGGCAATAAAAATCTCAATCATTGATCAGACACGGGCTCATTTGAGTACATGGGGCAAAAACTCAAATCTGGAACATTCTTTCTTTGCCTGCCCTGTTCCAGCCCTAAATGAACAGTGCATGCAAATTAGCGGTACTTTGAAACTTGAGACCCCTTACTCTTAAAATCTGTCCAAACCGCAGATTTGCAGGCTCAGATGATAAATCCTCGGCTTACAAGCCTACGAGCAGCTGTTTGGGGAAAGAAAATGCTTCTTCAAAATTTAATTTGCAAAAGCCTTTGACTTTACTAGGCCCACTTTTGAGGATCACGGTAAGTTGGTTTTGCTGTTGTATAGCTTAAACAAATGTCAGTCCGTCAGCAGTCCTAATGCTGCAGTACAGCTTGGCCCAATCAAGCCCGGTAGAGAAATCATTGAGTCCAAATTGGACTCAGGCATTGATTGAAAACTCTGCTGGCAGTAAGTTTCACATAAATATTTCAAAACGAAGTGTAGGCCAAAATGTCAGATTTAAATACTCCAACACCGCTTGTAGCCTCGCAGGCTGCCAGCTCTGCCGAGGAGCGCGCGCAGTTACTGTGAAGCAGGTGTGTCGCTGCTCTCAGCTGGGTTCCAGGCCAATAACGTCATACTACGCTAAGCTAGGGCTAAGCAGCAGGATCCCCGGCTAAGGCCCGGAAGGGCTAGTAGCCCGGCGCCAGGGCTATTTATACCTCGGGCAGAGCTGAGCAGGGACTAGCTTTAGCTCGTTGCTCTCTTTCATCGTGTGTACAAGAGGTGAGTCAGCCGTTGGCATCTGCCGGCCAAAACCACATAGCACTCATTCCTGCTTGTTGGGATTGGGAACCCTTAGACACGGGTAGCAACTGATCCCATTCTGAAAATCACAGAAGTCCCCCCCCACAGCCTGAAGTGTGCGCTGTCAGACTGAATGGTATTATCAGGGTGTCCTTTTTTTTTTTTGAAAACTTCACTTTCACCACACATTATGGAAGGGAACTGATGCAAAGTAGGAACAAAAGTTTAGCATCCGATGACACGTTAAACTAAAGGACTTCCTGAGGCATATACTGCATCTTCACTGGGACGCCGTTATCCGTTTGACAACCCGAGGCCACAGACGTCCTTTCAGGGGACCACCGATCGGATACTGTATTCTTTATCCTGGCTTGGGACATTTTCCTCTCAGCACTTAAAACCCTGCATTATTCCTCCTCTTTTCCCACCCAGACGTTTGGCCGTGCACCACGGTTTCCATTTCATTGTGTTGTTTAGTTAGCAGTATTTGTGTAAGCACTCCAGACTTACAGCAGGTTTAGGGTGAGTTTTGTTTGTCTTTCCCTCTCAATTAAAGGCCATCATAATCTCAACTATTTCCCATCTTTAGTGAAGTTAATTCAAAATATGTTTTTTTTAGATGTCTGTTTGTGCTTTGCAGCCCAAGAAGCCCATTAAAATGCAGCCAGCTAAATCTGGCAACCTTGTATGTCATTAGAAGTGTTTATACTGTCTTAATCCTATTTACCCAGTATGGGACGCACTGGAGACCTGAGAGAAAGCAACTTAGAAATTTAGAAAGGAGGGCTATAACAAGAGCAAATGAGCAATTGTGTGACACTGACATGGATCCTAAAAATGAAATTTAATCATTTCGGCGAGCCCTCTCCCTATATCAAAATGAATTTTTTCTGATTTTGTGTATTGAATTAATGAATTAATATTACAGTACAACTGGACGTTCGCATTCGTCGTCACATAAATGTGCGGGATGCACTCTCAGCAATATGTTAAGGTGCACTGAGTCACTGGAAGAGGAAAATCCCCTGTAACCAGATTAGAGCCTCTACATATCCATATCTACACAACCTGACTAACAGTGTGAGTGTGACTAACAGGATGTACTGTACAAATTGTCCCCTGCATGAAAATATACTATTGTGAACATGTGAAAATGTGCTGTAAGGTTCGTAGTTACGGTAAATGTAGCTCAGAACCAACACATCAAAATATGTGATATTACATCTTATTACATTTATCAAATATCACTCATGTGAATCTTAAGCTGCCATTGAATACAGTCAAGTAATACTTTTTAAATTAGATGATGGTAAATGTTTTTGTCATGCGAATATATCAGAATTGGAGAGAGAATCTATAAAAAGACACTTTTAACATTCTTAGTTTTTTATTTATTTTATTTTATTTTTTTTGGCCAAGCTCCTCACAGAAACAATCGCCTGCTGATGACTGGACAGATTATTTTGTCTAATTTTCTGCATCTACAAAGGTGGAGAGCAGTAACTACAGAAACTGAGGAGTTGCAAATAAAAAAAATAAATAAAATAAATAAATAAATAAATAAAAAAGTGGGGTTAAAATTTTCAAGCTGGCCCGCGAGCTGCATAACAGATAGAAAGGTTGCAATGTCTATTGTATGTCTTTGTATGTATGTATGTCTGACTTTCTTGTTCCTTTAAGCTGTGTTTTTTTTTAATTCTTTTTTTTTAAGAAAACAAATTTTATTTTGATTATTTAAAGTTTATAGTTCACGGGTATTAAATGTATCGGTTTTGCTGTGTTTTTGTCACCTAGTAAAATACCTAAAAAATCAATATTATAAATTAATCTACCATTTAATGAATTTTAATATGATTTCAGGGCAACTGAACTACACTGAAATGCATGAATTCCACAAGAGTCAAAAGCTGAGATGGCAGTTTACCTTCTGCTACTCCGCTAAGCGTTTACATAGAAATGATAAAGTCAATTTCGACCAAATATGTAGGGCCTTTTTAGCTTTGCAGGGCAGTGCTGTCTTTACTACGTCATTTAATACTACATCATGATACTTTCCTTTACAGTCCCAGATCACAGTTTTACGGAATCCCCGACTGTTTAAAGAATTTACACTTTGCTGGAGCCGTGCAGCTTTCAGGTTGTGTAAGAAGAGAATGAAGTGTTGAAATATCAGACAGCTCAATGCAGATACAGTATTCGGTGTAATTAAAAAAAAAAAAAAAGTATTGTGTTTACCATTTGCAATTTAAATGCCCACTAATCAAACACGTTAATTGACTGTGCTGCTTTTGTAAAATGCAATAGGCTGTCGAGGTGAGATGAAAAGATATCTTCAGAGCATAAAGAACGTCAGATCGCTGGCTCACATTAAGTCTTTAGTCAACAGAATTAATCCTGCCAGGGTTTTGCTTTCAAGGGGCAGGGAATTTAGGCTGATTATATTCCTCACAGCCAAGGCGAAGTAGCACTCCGCAACTGTTTGGCGTGCTCCAGACTTCGACCTTAACCCTGCCCCTGCTCTCTGTCCGTCAGGTCTACAAGTTCAGCAAGGAGGAGCGATGCAGCGGGGAACATTCTCAGTCAGGTAACTCACCACAACACATTTCCTTCATGTTGCCAGAGTCTCTTAGCTTTTACTTGAAGATGTTTATCACAGACTTTAAAGACGACTGTAGAACAGCATGGTTTAGATTAGATTTGGGACCCTTGTGTACCACTGTTTCACTTCCTAAGAGTTATACTGTGGAGCCCTGAAACTGACAAAACGTAGCAAAGGGTCATTAGACAAGTAAAAAAAAAATATATAACCGCCTGTAAATCATATTTTTAGTTTATTTAAAATGGAGTGTAAAGATCAAGTCTTTAATGTTTTTAATCATTTGTCTATTCCCTATATTTCCCCATATAAAATTACATTCTCCTCACATTTCCAGTTTTTCTTACGCATATACCAATATAATGGTACAATATAATAATTATATTATACCAATGTAATGATATAATATAGTGACGCGATGGGCAGTTATATTCATGCATGTCCAAATGTGTAATATCAGTGGAGAGGTTGAGAGAGCTGTGTGTGGCCAGCTCAGACTGGCTGGAGTTAAACACACTCGGGGCCCTTAGCTTTTTCTGCGAGCCACCTAGCTGCAGCCAACTGCCGCCATAAAACCGCAGCAGCCACTTCCGCGTGGTGTTCCTCGTCCACACACAGCGCTGCACGCTGCCGTGTGAGCCCCTGTAACAGCAGCTGAAACATTTTAAAGGAAAGGAAGTGCCGCCTGGGGAAAGCAGATCCACAGCTTGATGTGTGCCAAGGCCGTAAAATCAAGAGGCGGAAGGTGCTGAAAAATAGATAGAAGAGTAAATCAACTAATGTATTTCTTTTACCAACTGATTGATGTTAAAGAAACAATAAAAAGCCTTTTGCTCACTTTTTACCAACTGATATCAATTATTCAGCCAAATATGTATTTTTATTGATATATTCTCTTATATTTGTGACTTGCCTGATAACCTTTTACTATATTTTCCAGTTCCCGAGCTCCATGCTAACCATCTGTTTTTCTTAAAAATAAATACCCTGAGATCTCTGAAATTATGATTTTTTAAATTTTAAATTTTTTAATGGCATTTTCAGAATCCTCAAAGACTCTCCTAACCGTCTGGATGAAATATCATTTCATCTTCTGCACATCTAAACAAACATGGAAGCCGGAAATGACATTTCTCCTCGCTCAGTTTGTGCGACGTGAACCAAAAACAAAACGTTATCAGCTGTAATTCTCTACTTTGATGCTACGTTGTTATTTTACATGATTATGCTGGAATAACACTTTTATATTTTCCCTGTGCCGTACAAAACTGAGCAGGGACATACTGTGTGTCATTTCCAGCTACCTGGGAACCAGAGTCGCAACTCGGGAAACGGGTTAAAAATCTTTGTTTTATCAAGCAGCAGACAGAATTTCCGTTCGGGGAAATACCTTAAGAAGTGTTATGATTTATGGTATTAATGAGGTTTTATGAATAAATATCCCTCTGGGTTTTTTCAAAAATGGCCCAGTATTTGTTTTTCAGAAAAACAGATGTGCTGATAATACATCAGAGGCACAAACTGGGGCAAGACTTAGAAGCACTTCACGAGCAACATATCATATCTTTGAAGTGAAACGAGCACTGAGACTCACCTATATCAGTACAAATCTGTCTCTCCCCCAGTCTGAACGTGTGCTTTACAGTTAGTGTCCATTACTTCCCCCCCACCTCTCTACAGAGTGCCATTCTCTGCGTCACCGGGACAGGAGGAAAGATTCGATGGACGCCAGATCGCTCAGCTCCCGTGGTAGTGACGGTAAGGCCACTCAAAAGGCACCATCCGTCTGAATGAACGGAGCTCCAGTGTGAGCCACTTCCGCAGAGGAGATACGCAGGGGGGGGGGGGCAGAAAAATGATAGGGGAAGATGGCGAGGGGAATGGGGCAAGTGTGCGAGGGAGTAAAGTCAGATAACCGAGGCAGGAACACAGCGGAAGAATGGGCCGATGATCGGAGATGGCAAATCAGAGAATGAGTCAGACTGTGTTATGGTAGGTACTGGAACTAAAGAGATCCTAAAGAGAGATGTCGTGGGCCGATGACATTACGTACCTCCCTCCTCGACTCACTTTGACGCAGCTGCTGCTATTTTCAGATATCTCAGCTGAGTGCTGCTTCTCTCTTCTCTAATCAAATTGTCCTTTTTCCTTCTCACTACATCACTCTTCTCATCTTAACATCCTTGACGTTTTTCCTCATTTCCTCTTCTTTTTCTTCATTTTCCATATATTCTTTCCTTTTTTGCGTCTGTCATTCTGTCATTCCTTTTGTTTGAGGCTAACAAATGCAGTTAAATTAATAGTAATTACTCATGTTAATGAATATGGGCTGGCAATCAATGAGACAGAGCCCCAGTTGTCATAATACACAAAATCATTATTTTCTGAATTACAGCTCCCAGTTTACAGAATCGAAGATATTCCTCCGTCGCCAGGATTCACTCCATGACGATCGAGGCCCCCATCACCAAGGTACGCTGCTTTCTGCATTCAGTCGTGCTGCACACCTGATGGTCCCACACGGAAAAAGCAATGGAAAAATTATTTTTGACATTTCCATTTTCAGTTTTTTTTTTTTTCCAATTGACCACTGTTTTTCAATTTTGAGCCTCTAGCAGACAAAAAAGATGTCTATTGTGCACTTTCAACGGGCTGCGTGTTTTTTATTTCTATTTAATTAAAAAAAAACATTTTTAAGTAAGCTGAAAAATAAAACTTTTTGCATATAATCTTTGTAAATCTAGATCATACTTGCTCATCTTCTGGTGCAGTGGCTGAACAGTTTCTTGGGTGCTGGGAAAAGTATTTCCTATACACTTGGCTGTTCAATAAGTTGCACCACCCCCGGTGATGAGACTGAGCTTGGCCAATGACCACATCTGTTTTTGTGCTTAAATTTGGCTTCGTTTAATCATTATTGGCTGTGTCCCCCTGGATTTATCAAATTCATCAATGTATGTTCACTGAAAACATCCTCAAAATATCTTAAAAAACCACACTGATGATAATTTTTTTTTAAAACAATACTTTATAAACAATACAACTTACACAATTCATGGGAATCTTAAGCAATTGGTTGGGCATGTATTTAGAGGAAAAAACAAAACAAAACGGTGAGATGTTTTTAGGGGGTATGTATTATTACACCATTCGGCTCAATACGCTCTCTGAAAAATTAAACTGAATCAAAACATTTCTTTGGGCCCCACGTACTTCAGCCAAGTGCTAGTGATGGTTCAATCGGGTTGAGTTGAGTACAAATACTTTTCAACATGACACCACGACACAAAATGCTCTCTAGCGAACAGTTGAGAGAACCGTTAAAGGCTTAAAGGAAAACCACCATCTGCAGAGGCCCCCTTCCAGTGAGCATTTTCATACTGAACCCCTTATGCAAGTTAATGCCTTCAGCACTTAAAAACACAAATTTCTCTTCAAGTGAAGAGAAATTACTCAGAGCTCATTCCCCCCCCACCAGCCGTGATCAGGTTTCAAATGTTGGATTTTCCCCAGGAATCGGCTTGTTCTGTGGCCCATTACCGGCCTGTTTCATCGGGAGACTCACGCAGTTTTCATTACAGCGCCTAAATGCGGACATGAGATCTGCCTGTTCAAATCCTTGCCACTTTTAAGCATTTCAGTGCTTTAGCCCAACACCACATATCCAGGCAGTGTCCATTAGAGCTGTTTTTACTGGCTTAATGTTGTTTGACCGAGCCAATAATGGAGGGTTTGCCACTTACAATTGCTAATAGGCAGACAAAACAACTAATACGATATCCCATTAGTGAGAAGATGTGTCACTGCCATGCCCTTCTTTTTGCCAAATGAAACTCACTTTCTTGCAGTCACCAGACTTGATGGACATCTATTCACACTTCAGATTTTTTTTTAAGAAGTCCTGCTAATAGGGAGCTGCAGTGGACAGAAACTAAACGCTTGAGGACATTTAATTCTGATTGACTACTAAAGGGAAAAATCTCAAAGTGTTAATAGGTATTATGAGGTTAAAATTAAATTAGATTTAGATATCACTGAATTGAAACTACATCCCAAACCAGAGTGTGTTTTGGGGTGAAACTCAACATTAAACTTTATTTTGTGGATGATGTACTTTCTTGAGGGAAATGAAATCATTTGCAGGCAAAGAAACCTGTCATTGTTTCTATGCAGTCTAGGAAGCTAAATTTCAGCATGGATTAAGTGTTGTGAAAGAACACCATGTCTTTGGATCCATTGTTCCACACCACTATTCGCAACCGGTGTGAATATCAGGGGATTCGTTACTGTCTGTGTTTGTGAACATCAGGTTTTAATGGATACAGTCAGAAGTGGTTCTACGAATTTTCCATGACCCCAGTGTGAAGGACTACGGGAGCAGACGCTGTGACCAGCACTAAACCCCGGGTCAAGCCATAGGCTGGGTCAGAAACTGATGATATAAAGTATCCACAGTATGTCACATTGTCTCAATCCCGGTGCAGGTCCTGTGATGGTCTTGTGTGTTTGACCAGCAGCTTTATTTAGCTGTTTTGCCCCAGTCGAGATTTCTCCAGCATCACATGCACATCTCCATGACACATGCACAAAGAAAGGAGCACTCTGTTAAGGCATGGCTTGCAGGGGGCTCTTTTCCCTCTTTTTTTTTTTCTTTTTTTGTGTGTGTGTGTGTGTGTGTGTGTGTGTGTGTGTGTGTGTGTGTGTGTGTAGTGCCTGTTATACAACAGAATAGGGACTTTTATTTTTCCCTCTTCCCCAGGTAATAAACATAATCAATGCAGCCCAGGAGAGCAGCCCCGTAACAGTGGCCGAGGCTCTCGATCGCGTGTTGGAGATCCTGAGAACCACCGAGCTCTACTCCCCTCAGCTCGCCTCCAAAGAAGATGACCCCCACACCAACGACCTGGTTGGGGGGCTCATGAGCGTAAGAGGCAGCGTAGATCTTCCTGTGGGCTCTTTAAACTCATTCATAAGCATAGGAGCTTGAAACACTTTATAAGGAAAGATTAGAAACAGTCTTTTTTTTAATCACATTGTAAATATTTTTCTTACCTCATGCATGTGACATTGAACATGCATTCCTGTTGAACAAAGAAATGCTTGGCCTCCAAACTCAAATCAAATCTGTATTTTCAAAGTGCCAACAGAGTCTTTGTTTATTTTATTTTTTATTTTTTTTATTTGTTGAATAAGCCCAACTATGAGGTGAGTCACTGCACACAGATGTTTGTCTATACTGAAAGCGAGTTTTCAGATCCATCAGCTGAGTGCAGCAACACCCAGTTAAATTATACATCAAATTATGCAGTTTTTATTTACTTCATACGATAAACGATAAGGCTGGTCAGATTCTTTCTTTTTTTGTCTATAAATCCCATTAAAATGAGTCGATCCAAGTAACAAGTAGTGTCTGTGTATACAGAGCATGATATGTCTTATTCCTCTGTGCAATCGAGCTCCACTTTTTCCGAAAACTGTCAGAAAACACATCAGTGGGCCACACTGTTGCACTGAGTGACGTGTTCCTTCGTGACCGTGAACACACACAGTTTATTTTACATACTAAGATCTGCTGCCAGAAATAGTCACGAGAACACCAAATATGAGTTAATCCGCAGATGAAAAACACGAATGCACTATTTACACCAGTTTGAGTCATCTCTCTTAGAACTACTCTGCCCAGCTATTTTCTGTTTTACTGCATAAATTATGGAGCTTATGTACTATTATAGTTGTAAGTAATTTAATGTTTCTTTTTGTCTCTCCAGGATGGGCTGCGAAAACTCTCCGGGAATGAGTATGTCTTCTGCAAAAGTAAGTTTCGAAGAACCAGTGAACCGTCCCATTATGCCCCCGACCACGTATCATAAAACGATATAATGACGCAATACAATCAGCTCTTAGCCTCGCACGCGGGAGGCGAAACCACAGGTGTTTTTTAACCCGGTGCGGCCAAATTAGACCTATGGTCCGGTTGAAGTCTGGCGGAGATTTGCCGGGAGTTAAGTGATGTTACCAAACCATGTGTACTGATAAAAGTTGCAGGTTGTCCAGGTGCAACAAGAGTAACAGGAAAGTGAAGAACACGAGACGAAGTATATTAAAAAATGTACTATTCACTCTCTAAAAGATGACTAAGATGAGCCGAACAGCGTTCAGTTAATGTTAGACTTAAGAACAGGTAGGAGTAAAGACATTTTACCCTTTGGCCCTCGTCACAGAGATTATGGAGCATGAGGTCTTCTGCCTTGGATGGATCTCGTGAATAAATTTTACGTACAAGGTTGTTATTGTCATGATGAGAGCTTCGCAACGTTCTCTCGGCTCTCTAGAGTGTGAATTCCTCCATCTGAGTTTATTACGTAACCCCATTATGATGATTAAAGTCACAAGAGCACTTAACGGAGTGAAGATCTAAATCAAGAGCCTGCTAATCCAAGAAATTGTCTTCTTGTTCCTCGAGCTTAAAACAGTAACTTTACCTCAGAGCTGCAGCTCCGTCAGCTGTAAGACAATTTTTTTAAACAATCTTATCACAAACAGTTTTTCTACCACAGTCTCCGAGGACTAGATTTACAAAGTGAGACACTTAGCCAGTATGTTTGCATATGTATGTAGATATTAGAGAACCAAGATTGGAACAGTCATTCATTATTTAACCGTCAAATCCAACACAGAGCTGCCTCTTGGTTTGCCCCCTTTTATGGTCAAATCACCTTGAAAACATACGTGTGTGCGTGTGTGTGCGTGCGTGCGCGCACTTCTTTCCATCTGACAGATATGAGCCAGAGCCAGCTGGCCATCCCAGTGACTCTGAATGACGTGCCTCCATCCATCGCCGAGATGCTGAACGATGAGGAGTGCTGGGAGTTCAACATCCTGGAGCTGGAGGCGGCGACGCACAAGAGGTACGAAGGAGGTAGAAACTGAATAAAGGCAGCCGAAAAGGAGGGACTGCAAATTTCTTGGGTTCGCAAAAGGCAACATATTGCTTGTTGCATGCGAATCATTTTAATCATCCCTCAAGCCGTTATTTGATCGCTACATTACACTACATTTGCATCCTCCAAATGGGAAGTTGATATATTCCCACCTTCAAAAAATTGCGTGAATCTCAAATGTGCTAAGGTCCTTGTCTATTTTCATTTAATAAGATACAAGCTCAACCATCAAAGGGATAGTTTGAGTATTTGGGAAACACACTTATTCGCATTCTGAGAGTTGTATGAGAAGCTCCATACCACTCTCATGTCTGTACTGTAAATAGGAAGGCTCAGCTAGCAACTGGCTAGCTTACCTTAGCGTAAAGACTGGAAGCAGCGGGTTGCCAGGCCCTCCATCAAGTCACTGTGCCTGGTCCAGAAACAGTCTTGCACATAATCCACCATAAACCACAACTTGTCCTTTTTACACTTAGATTTCTTTTGTTCGATTTTTAGCCCTTTTCCGTTTCCGGTCTTCATGCTAACCTAAGCTAACTAGCTGCTGGCGGGAGCTTCATATTTAATGGACAGACAGGAGTGGTATCGATCTTCTCATCTAAGAAAGCAAATTCCAGCCGAAGAAAGACAGCATCCTCGTGTCAACTACGGCAAGTCTGATGTCCAATTGAATCGGGGTGTAGGGATAAAGATTTACATCTCATACATCATGTGCAAAAAAGAGATGAGGATGCAGGAAGAAAGGATAACAAACATACTATGATGGAGCAAAAAGAGTAGAACACAAAAGTACGGGGTAAGGTTTAGGAAAACACTGATATTCTGCTTGACCACGTGCTGTCCATTCACCCAGTCCTTTGTGTGACCCCCGCAGACCGCTGACTTACCTCGGGCTGAAGATCTTCACGAGCTTCGGAGTGTGTGAGTTCCTGAACTGTTCGGACGCCACGCTGCGCTCCTGGCTGCAGCTCATCGAGGCCAGCTACCACTCCTCCAACTCTTACCACAACTCCACACACGCCGCAGACGTGCTGCATGCCACTGCCTACTTCCTACGCAAAGAGAGAGTCAAGGTTAGGAGAAAAAAAGTGGCTAGAGCCCGTGTAGCAGAGTAACAGTGAGAAGCGTCAGGTTATAATGGCCACACCGTGAATCTGTGTGAGTCAGCTGGTAGCCAAACGGCTAACGACTGAGCCCCTGATGAAGCCTGGATGAAACAACTGGAAATCAGCGAATGCTACGCTCCATTTCTTGCTTTAGTCGTGGTGAAGTTTTAAGCGGGTTGTTCCTTCCCTAACAGCTGTAGCATAATAAGATCCTCATACCTGCTTTAACAGCATATTCCACACTAAGTGAGCATTTGCCTGTGATTATTAACGTAAGTTTTACTTTGGTTAAAACACAAGTTAATAAAGAATTTGTGACGTCGTTAAAAATACCACGTGCTATACAATGACTACAAGAGAAAAGTTATTATATTCATACTACTAATATTATTAAACCTTTAATATGTTTCATAACTTCTACTGACTCCGTCAAGGGGAAGAAGTATAATGACAAGGACTTGGAGACATGTGACCACAGATAAAGTGGGTGTAAAATGTTTTTCTCAATTATGTAAAAGAGGGATACCTCCTCTGTTAGTCTTCTTGAGGTTTCTTGCCGTTTTGTCCCCTTGTTAAAGGGTTTTCTTTTAGGAGTTTCTTCTTATCCACACCGAGGGTCTAAAGGTAGAGGGTGTAACATAGATTCTAAAGCCTTTTGAGGCAAATTTGTGATTTTGGGCAATATAAATTAAGTTGACTTAACCTTCCCTACATACTGTAGCTTTTATTTAATAAAACACATGCTTACAAACTGCAAGAATCTGGATCGTGCACACAAACAAGGCACTAAGACAACAAAATAAATAAAAATAACTCTGGCTTCTGCAGTTTCCTCTTTGGGTTGCTGGACATGTGCTTGTTTGTAAAACGGTAAAATTGAATAGCAAGAGATGCAGAATGCATTTGTATACACGTATGAAATATTGGATGCATTTAAATGAGAAAGCATTTGTCTTCCATTGCATCTGAGCAAAGTATCATAACAGGTTTATTCTATTAGACAAGATGGCCGAGATACAAAAAGTGTGTCTCCTTCACTTCGCCGAAGGCCATATGTCCTAACTTATATCAACTGAATTTTAATGACGTGCATTTTAGGTTGTTCAAATGAATGCTACTAAAATTCAGTTGTTGATTTGAATGAGCTATAGCAAAAAGTCAAAGATGTAATATCCACCACACGGATTATACGCTGGCTGGTGTAAGCCGGCTTTGTTTTTGAACCTACTTATTGGCACTGTCATCCCAAACAGGCCCAACAGACCACAAAAGTCAGTCAACAGTATGTGTTTATGATTATCCACCACACCATACCATTTATCAACACTATCTCCACTAACTCACCGAGGTCGGGTGCAGTTCAGTCTGTGCTCATTGCAGTCCCGTACTGACACCGCCCTCTGTCTCTGGTGTTTTAATCAGAGCAGTCTGGACCAGCTGGATGAGGTGGCGGCGTTGATAGCAGCCACAGTGCACGATGTGGACCACCCGGGCAGGACCAACTCCTTCCTGTGTAACGCTGGCAGCGAACTGGCCATCCTCTACAACGACACTGCCGTGCTGGAGAGCCACCATGCAGCCCTCGCCTTCCAGCTCACCGTCCGGGACAGCAAGAGCAACATCTTTAAGAACATTGACAGGTCTGTAGTAGCAGTTGGTGCTGGGGTTACATTTTCCCTACACTCAGCTACCTGTCAGCGTACTACTACTGAACTGACCCTAATTGGTCTTTCTCCCCTCCACGCGCTTCATTGATGGCAGGAATCAGTTCCGAACACTGCGACAGGCCATCATTGACATGGTGCTGGCCACAGAGATGACCAGACACTTTGAGCATGTCAGCAAGTTCGTAAACAGCATCAACAAGCCAATGGCGGCCATAGAAGAGACCAGCACAAGTGTAAGTGTTGGTGGGATTTCTTTGTCAAAATTCTAAGGTTCAACATTTCCCTGAAAGTCCAGAAAAGACAGTAACACTTTATTTTACTGGTCCATTATTTGCTAATAATTTCTTGAAGGTTTCCTGGAAAGAACTCTGCAATTTGGTCTAATTATGGGGAAAATAGGCCTGTAGACATAGCTCTGAGATTATCAGGGTATTTAATTCTGTTGATTTCCAGAGTAATTTCTTTGCTCCATTGAACCCCAAGTAAATATTAAGTTATCATTAGTTTATCTGAAACTGTTGTTTTCCTGTATGATGAATTATAAGCTAACCTATATACAAAATTAACATTTTTCATGTTCAGCTAACCTTCTGTGCACTGACTGAAAGACTGCATGTTACACTAGCTGTGTCTCAGTAAATGTGTATGTAAGCAAACATACCAGCAGCATGTACTGAACACTGTGCATGCCTTTTTCTGTGTGTGTGTGCAGACGCTTATGTCTTTCACGTCTCTCCAACAGAGCATGAACAGCGACTGTGAGGGTCAGGCTAACATCAGGAACTCTCCAGAGAACCGCCTGCTGATAAAGCGGATGTTGATAAAGTGTGCAGATGTGGCGAACCCCTGCAGACCGCTCGAGCTCTGCATCGAGTGGGCTGGACGGATCTCGGAGGAGTACTTTGCACAGGTGTGTGGACAGCACTAGTACAGCTCGGTTTTAACAGAACAATAGTTAAAAGATGTGAGCGGTACTGTATCAGTAAGGGGGGGCAGGCAGATGTTTCTTTTGACCATTTTCACTGTCTCACTTTGCAGAATTTGGCCTCCGAACCTTCCAAGTCGCAAATTTAGCTTGAGTGTGCATTTATCTTCCCTTTTGTTACTTCATTGGGATCTCTCTGTGTGCGCCCTGCAGACAGATGAGGAGAAAAGGCAAGGGCTGCCAGTGGTGATGCCAGTGTTTGACAGGAACACCTGCAGCGTGCCCAAATCTCAGATCTCCTTTATAGACTACTTCATCACTGATATGTTTGATGCCTGGGATGGTAAGAACAACATTTTCCGTTGTGTACTCCGCAGTGTGTTTGCATGCCTCTCTGTGTCTCTTCTTTGCTTTTCTGCATGCGGAGGGTTTTATATGTGGTGTGTTAAGTCATTCCTTTTCCACTTCAGTTCCATGAAGGCTGGCGTGTTCCAAAAATAAAGTCACATACATATTTACCGTGACGTCAGTTAATTATGTTAGTAAAAGGTCAGGGTCACAATCAATGTTTGTGAGTCACCCAGGTGCTGCAATTGCACTGCTTTACAAGCTTGAATGTTTACTTTCAAAGAGCTAAGTACCTGTTGTTCCAGAGAAAGTAATTTGCTTGATGGAGCGTTCACACCTGCTTCTACTCTGGTCTTTGCCCCGGCATATGTTTTAAGTCCACTTTTAATGAACATTGCTTCAGATCCTCAGTTGATTGCAATTTTTCAGTCCTCCTCTTTGAAAATGATCTCAAGCTCACAAACCTCCTCCTTTAGTCCAAGCATTTTTGTTATTGTTCAGTAAACTTGCTTGTATTTCAAATGAAATTCGGTGATTGATCATGAAATTCATCCTTAAGCTTGAAACCAATGGTTTTAGAAAAAAAAAAAAAACTTGACTCAAGTCCCAACTTTTTTCCTAGACTGTGAGATGTTTACCATCTCACTGTTCCTCAGCAGATGGAGTTTGCTCAGGTTGCTGATGAAAACCGCGATATACAATTAAAAGGTCCAGTAAAAGCTAGTAAATGTTGTTTTTTTTTCCTTCTTTTGTCAAAGAAGTTCAGAGACTTTCTGACCTCCTCCAACTCGTTATACTCGCTTTACTGTGATGGGATTTCCATCATTTTCCGTCATTCACAAATTGTACATCAGGGTGAAACCACCAGAAAGCTTGTTAGCATCTTAAGCCATCTGTACATTTTATTTAAAGGAACATAATGGTTTACGATAACGTACCATTTTTCAAGCAAAAGCTTTGGCATTTCAAATATTTAAGAAAGTTCAAAGGCAGAAAACTAAGACTCAACAGCCATGCTATCAGCTCTGTGAGTCTATACTAAGGCACAGTGGTGCTTTTGAGCTAAATGCTAACATCAGCTAACATGCTCACAATGACAACACTAATATTTGGATGTATAGCAGGTAATTTTCACCTGTTTGAACCAGAAATATGAACCTAACGGTGGCACTAGAGGAGACATCAGGGGATCACCAAAGTCACAAAAATGAATCCTCTTTGCACCACGAGGATCTGGACCGAATTTCCTGGCAATCTGTCCAGTAGTTGGATGTTGGAAATATTTTTCTAAAAATGAAAAATGTCAACGTCATGATAGCGCAAGAGATAGTTAGTTGGTAGGTTTCATCCTCTGGGGACCACGAATCTCTGTACCAAATTTCATGGCAATCCATTCGTTAGATCTACAAATATTTCAGTCTGGACTACAGTGGTGGACTGACTGAACGATCAATTGCCCCATTTAGCTTGGGGGCATCCATTGTTGCTAGTCCACTTTCTATGAGGACTGGCACCAGCGCAGGCCCTCCCTGGTCCTCTGGGGACCACGAATCTCTGTACCAAATTTCATGGCAGTCCATTCGTTAGATCTACAAATATTTCAGTCTGGACTACAGTGGTGGACTGACTGAACAATCAATTGCCCCATTTAGCTTGGGGGCATCCGTTGTTGCTAGTCCACTTTCTATGAGGACTGGCACCAGCGCAGGCCCTCCCTGGACCCACCCACTGACATTTGTGTTTCCAGTTGATTAGAAACAGAACTAGCCTCTGGATCACTGCTAACATTACCAATTTGTTCAGCGATTCGAATGACCAAAAACAGGGTGGCACTTTAGTCAGGATAAAACTGAACACCTTACATTCAGATATTTACCATGGCCCTCCATCAGTGCCTTCAGTTATTCCTTCAATTTTCCAGACAGATTGCAGGATAGGAGGCGGCTGAGAAGGAGGAGGAGTAGGACGAGGGCAAGTGAAGAGAAGCGGGAAGGGGTAGCATGGTGCTCCCCATTCCCACTGAATTTCCCTTTTAGTTTAGTCTTCCCAAGAGGGAACTTGTTTACTGTCAACACAGCTCTGATGTCACGGAAAGATTCCAAATGCCAGTGGGATGGAGAGAAACTGCGAGGGCGGCAGGGGAGGGGAAGTTGGGAAAATGGTGGAGGGGATTGGGGTTTATGATCACTCAGTTCGGGGAGGGACGAGCAGTCGAGCAGAACCTCACCCCAAACACAAAAACACACATGCAGCCGATTTCAATTCACCAGGGTCACTGTCGGGTCAGCGCTGGGTCATTGTTAGTTTCAGAAATGCAGAGTGGGTCATCAGCAAGCCGGAAATGAGGATGTAAATAAAACGGGTTGAGTGGGTCATGCATGCACTCTTGAGAACACACATTCTGCAGACCAAAAGCCCTGTGTGTGTGTGTGTGTGTGTGTGTGTGAGAGTGAGAGTGAGAGAGAGAGAGAGAGAGAGAGAGAGAGGCAGAGAAACCTTTCAACAGTCCTTTGATGTGGGAGCTACATTACAAAGTGTACGTAACATCAGCCACCGTACATGAATTAACCACACACACACATCTTCCTGCCTAATAGTTCATGTGGAATGATAAAAAGGAACAGACTGGTGGCAGGTATGTCTAGTCAGGTGACATTTCACTGTAGGGGGAAATTCAGTGGAAGAGATGGGGGACAAAACCCGCAGTCCTCCTCTGTGCAAAAATGTGTTTAGTACAGACGAAGTCAATGAGGCCTCAGCAGTCTTGTGTTGGTCGAACCAAGTGGTTACTTGTCTGTCTTTTCAATACTGAAGTAGAAAATTAATCAAATTTCAGCAAAAACGTCAACCATTCTCTGGTTTCAGCTTCTCAAATGTGAGGATGCTGCTTTTCTCTGTATGTATATCAATGTAAACTGACTAATTTGGGGGTGTTGGACTGCTGGTGAAATTTCATGTCAGCGTGGCCCAATTTTTCACAGTTTTTTGACATTTCAATACTTGGTACTCTAATCAATAATTGAAAAAATTGTTAGTTGCAGCACCATAGAAATTTTCTCTTTTAGGTCTTCCTGACTGTTTTTTTTTTTTTTTTTCCCGCTGCAGCCCAGTGGATGATAGTATTACAAGTAGGGAATTTTATACTTAATGACTGTAATTTTATACTTTTAATGACTGTAATTTTGCAAAAATGCCCACTCGATTTGACTCAGATTGCTGAAAATTCGCATTTAAAGAGCACTTCGGTGATTTAACACTAGACTCTTATAACACTTTTGGACTCATGATTGACAGAGAAAAAAAAAATCAAAACTGACACAGCAGAAGCAGAGGTGTTGTTTTTTTTTTTTTTTTTATTCCACACATTCCTCTACCATGTCAAAACCTGGTGCCCAGATTTTTTTTTTTTTACTTCTCAAACTAAAGACGCTAAAGAGACACTAAAGCTTCATACAACTTTTTCACATATACAGGATTACTGCTTAAGACCTGTCGACATATGGTCATGGGAGCACTGTTTTGAGACAGACTTGAAAAAAACTGTGAACCTATGCTTTAATTCGAGCCAAGCATGATTATCTGCGTCCATTTATCTTTTCTTCAACCCACCTCGACTTTGTTGTGTATCTCCTCGCAGCCTTTGCCAGCCTGCCTGGTCTCATGGAGCACCTGTCAGAGAACTACAAGTACTGGAAGAGCTTGGACGAGATGAAGTGTAAGAGCCTGCGCCCTCCCCCTCCGTCTTGACTAAGTCCTCGTCACCTCCTTTCATCCATCACTCCGAGCAGGGCAGGACGGTGAACGCAGCCCTGCGGCGGAGCAGTTAGTCTCATCAGCTGTGACTCTGTGCCCTCGCAGTCCCCCCCCCCCCCCCCAAAACATGGCCCGAAGCTGGTCAGTCGAGGACTCTGAGAGCAGACGTCACTGACTGATGAACACTGAGATGCTGTTTCTATCTCAAATCACAGCCTCTTTTCTTGTGTGGTTCTGGCTGGAGGTGGCGTTCTGCCAGTGGAGAACAGGTTGTCATTTGAGGGCCCCGTCGATGCTCGGTTGCCACTTTACGGCCAGGTTAAGTATTCCTAAAACCACCTCTATCAAACAGTTTGGACCTCATGGCTCACCTGACAATCTGTACCATACAGTGTAACACACCAGAAACCTGCACTTTAGCTGATCAGGACAATTCCATTTTGAGCTCCCTCTTGCTTTGTTTGCGTTTCGGGTTTTTTTTTCTCGGTCGTTACTTTTCTTTAACCAAATCTTTTCATTCTGCATCTGTCTATTGCCGTTAAAGAAACACGGTGAACAACACGGCGACCAAAGCTCGGTGTACTGACTGAAAATAAGGACCTAAAGAGATCTGTTCATGCTCGTCAGTGAATGCCTGTGTACTGACAAGCTCATTTTCAAATTGCCTACTTGCGAAGGTGCTCAGCTGGAATTATTCACTCTCATGAGCTGCGGTATGGCCAGCATTATGAGAACACACTTTGATTTGTGTCCGGGACCAAATTCCTGACAGTCAGAGCTCCCTGTTGACCCCATTTCCTACAACTTGTTGGAAACATTTAAGAAAGGGGAGATCCGGAGACGGTCAGACAAGTACCGGGTTCCAGTCAGAAGGAGCGAACCGGCCAGCACGCAGGTTCTCTAAACGTCCCAGATACAGAGGTGGCATCAGAGAAGGGCTGTTCCTGTGATAGTTGCTGGATTTACAGATCGTGGAGCTACGTAACAGGTGGTGAAATATCTCGCCAAGACACATCTACTGTTACGGTCATCTCCTCTACATCCTGGTCTTTTGTGCACTGTGAAAGCAGCCGGTGGAGATCTTTGTCAGACCTGTAGGTCAGAACAAACGGAGGAACCGACTTGCACTGTATCCGAGCTGTCTAGAGGTATCTGATGTTACGTAGTGCTGTGACATCTGGACCCACAAAAGTCGAAACAAATCTGACCTGTGAGAATCTGAACGCCGGATATAAGCCTTCTATGTACAGTTGCATGGTGCACAAATCTTTAAAGTCTTTTTATAAGTACCTGTATTTTTCAGGCAGAATTGGACCTCACAGCAGCCTGACAGATGTAGGAAGGAGCAGCAGATCCATGTTTGGAGCCAGCTTGTGAAAACAGCAGCTGCAGAGCCAGCGTCTGCCTGCTGCTCCTAACACTAATCAGCTCCGCCTCTCACATGGTTTTTGTTAAACTGATTTGACTGCACTTCGAATCCTTCACCTTGCAGTCACTTGGCTCTTTTTATTCAGAATAAATCTCGTTGGACACGATTTTCAAACTCTTTGGATCCGAGGGCCACTAGCTCACGAGATTTCCATGATGCGTCTGCCCTCTGGTGACTAAATGGCAGCGTTGCAGAAGCTGCGCACTAACACACAAACGTGTGTAATGGTGCATCATGTGAGGGACGGCGATGAGTCAGGTCAGTTCGGCAGGAAATTCGTTATTACCCCACAAGGAGCGGGAGTAGAAAAGACCAGGATTTATCAAAGTTAGCATTTATAAACAGAAACTATCAGCTTTAATACTTGAGAGCTGGACCAGGTGCCGGTATTATAATACTTTTAGACTCAGACATTTAATTCATTCCTGTAGTTTTCAGAGCACTTCCATTGAAATGTTGACCATATGAAGGTGTGACAGTATTGAAAAGCGCCATCGCCTCACAGAACCATTTGAAATCAGGTCATAGGTTGCGAAAATTGGATTTGCGGATATTTCCATTACCTACCCGAGCTGCTCTCGTGAACCTGCGTAATTTCAATATTATTCATTACCGGTAGTCGTCCCAAGTCACCATTGGAATGGTGGTCATGAGTGAAGTAGGACATCTTGCTGTGTGTCCAGAATGTGTGTGTATATCCGGGAAACGCACACTACAGTATTAACCAAAGGCACAGAGAGCTCTTTCCAGGTGCCTTATTCTTTGGTCATCTTTACAGAAACGAGTATTTTTTTTGGTTGAAGCAGTTCCTCCTCTAAAGAAAAAAAGAAGCCATACACGTTTTAGGTGTTTAAACAAAAACAAGAAAATATGACTTTGTTCATGTTGCGTTACGGTCTGTGCTACAGTTTTGAGTTGACTTGGTGAGTCAGTGTTTATGGGTCTGTCACGTTGGTCCTGACGTTTTATCACTTTTGTACAACTGAGGTTTTAAGACAAGAACTGAATCTGTGGCAGCTGGCTCAAATGTGAATTTCATAATTGTTTTGTCCGCTATGGTTTCAGTTCACTTTAAAGAGACAGAACTGGTCACGTCCACGTTCAGTGTATTCACTATGACGTAGTATTTTATTGATGATCGAGGTCTTAATCAACGCCTTAATCTTGTCTAACTGTTTAGGTCTGCTATTTTTGCAATACACTGTAAACTACCTAATGTAACTGCTGTTCATGTAAATACTCAGCCAATATATCACTTTTGCTTTGCATTTTACAGTATTTGCGTACGTAACCATCGTTTTGGCTGTTACACGTTGCAGGGGTGATTTCCAAAATCTCTAAAAACAAGATTTTAATTTTTTACACTGACTTGAAACGTGGCTCCACCTCTGAATGTTTCCTGACTGATATCACTGATCATGAGAAGATATTTTTGCTAGATTTCTATTCACAAAGACAATTTAAATGTTTCAGACTTAACGTCAGATGAATATGCCTTTTCTGTGAGCAGCAAACGACTGGAATGCGATGACACGAATTCGATCAGATGACAGCCAGTCGCTTAACGCCTCGCGTTGCGTGTCCTGAGACAGAACCAGATTTTATAACTGCTTGTTACGTAACGATAAGCCTTCATCACACTCAGTGATTTCTATCTCCTCTCTTTCATCTCCGACACTGATGGCCGAGGCTGCGACAACGTGCCAATTATGTGTTGTTTTTGTATAATTCATAAACAGAACAATAATTAGAATGTGATGATGTTATATACGGTACAAAATATTTTTCAGAGAAAAATCATTATTGGCCATGAGAACTGTAACGTGTGTTTTGAAAGATTTTACTGCCTCATGCATAGTAGTGACAAAAGCTTTCTGTCGGTCACTTAAAAGCTACCATGTTTGTTTGAAAACTGTATTTTGCTCTCTCTGGATTATGATGTCTTATTTTGATGTTCCCTGTCAAACACAAAAATTGTATTGTGAGGCAATTAAAGCATTCTTTAAATAAGACCTTGTGACATGAATGGCAGCAGCAAGTTTAGAGGAATAGGTTGGGAAATATGCTTTGTCACTTTCTGGATTTTCATTTCCTTTCCGATTTCCACCTGCTTATCCGTTGAAAAAATATAAGGCTACAGGCAGAAGAGCAGAAGGTCAGTGTTGTCCGACAAAAAGTGCTGCAAAGAGGGTAAAAAAAATCTAGCCTAGCCTGGCTCTGTCCAAAGGTTAAAAAAAAAATAATAATAATCTACCAGCGCCTCCAAACCTCAACAATTAACAATTCAGACAACAAGGTGGGGTTTTACAGCGGGTATGTGCAGTACATGATGTGAAGTGACCTCTGGGGGTGCTGGACAGAGCCAGGCTTGCTGTTTCCCTATCTCCAGTCGCTGAGCTGAGCTGAGCTGAGCTGAGCTGAGCTGAGCTGAGCTGAGCTAACTGTGTCCCGGCTATAGCTTCATATTTATATCCTCTCATCTAACTCTCGGCAAGAAACCGACTAACGATGTCAAATACCACCAATCCAAGTGAATGCATGCATGATAACAGCTCGGACGGGAGTTGGGCAGACTCTTTGGGGTTCAGAATCTGATTGAGCTGATGCTACAAAGAGCAAATAGTAGTCTGGTCACAACAGGGTTTTTGGTAGATGGAGTGTTTGGAAGAAAAAACACAAATCTCTACAAAGAGACAGGTTAATACAGTAATATAAATTCAGTGGCACTTTATTAGGTACAGTCTAATGCAACCCAATGCAACCGCTGTGCCATAAAGTCTGCTTTTTATGGTTCCTAAAGTGTACTTTTCTTTTTTTTTTTAGCACTGAGGTCATAACCAACGGTGGTGTTGTACTGGACTACATTCTATTCAGAGGTGTTTCTAATATTCTGTCCCCCTCAGGACGACCAAAAATGAGAAACACCTCGATATAACGCCGTCCGCCGCCTTTAACTATGACCTCAGCAATAAACGTATAATTCAACGGACACATTTCCAACTACGTCAACAAAAACTGAATTTTATGAACTCTGTAAAAGGTGCGATTTAAGGAAGAGCTGTTTGTCTTGAATCGCAACAGATTGCACGGGTGCACCCACCGAAGCGGCCACTGAACAGGCCTCCAGCCCGTGACCCCGAACAAACGACTGGCATCACATCAACATCGGAGCACTGAAACACACGAGGCTTGAAATAAAAACACTACAATTTGTCTGTTTCTGAGATGAGGTATTTACTGAGTTTTTCAAATTTAAGTTAAGATACTTCTTTTCAGTCAAAATGCAGACGACCGTTTCATTATCATTAAACGCACACTACAGTCATTACACTAAATTCACATCATTTCTGAACAACATCAACCAACAACCTCCCTCCCCTCTTTTTTAAGGCAGCGACTCGTTACAGGTTACAGACAGGTTACAGTTCAGAGTCCTCCCTTCTCCTCCAGTTTTCGGAACAGTGCCAGGCTGCGGAGGTGGGACTGCCTTTCTCCGTTCTTCCACAAAATCAGCAGGTGGTCCGTCGAGCATGTGACCAAACCGTTCTCCCTGAAACTCACAAACATCTGAGGGAGAGCCAGAACGCCTTACTAAAGCGCTACTGTCACACCATTTTGAAGCAGAACGATGCTGTTATGTTCGCACATCATGAAATCGTACCTGCACGGCCCCCGAGTGTCCAATCAGGTCGCCTGTCAACTCCAGCGTCCTGATGTTGGGGACATCCGTGACCTTCTTCGACGGTGGACCGCTCTGTTTGTTGGACCGGCCAAAGGTCCACATCCCAAAGAACCCTGGGTTGATGGATCGAAAGAACCTTTTTTTTTTTAGCGTAATGAATTAAAGAGGACGCAAACAATACAACTGAGCCTGTAACAAAACCGAACTTGTTACAGATGCTATTACTCAACAAAACTGCTTTCACAGATGCAAAATGAGCAAGACCCTTAGAGTCACAATGACTACATTTATGTGAAATACAGCAGGCTGAGATACGCCAGTGTTTTAGTTTAGCTCCGTTTTTGGTCTCTATTAAATCCGGAGGGGAACATCTGGCTCTTCAGCTGCTAAATGCTCCTCCATGTTCACCAGCTAGTGTCTGTTTCTGTCTGCTGTCTGCTGCTGAGCAGGTAGTGGACGGCGGCTTTTTAGAGCTTTTTCTCAAAAAACAGCAAAGTTATGGTCTGGACTGACAAACAATGAGCTGAAACTCACTATAAAGCTCCATAAAGCCGCAGCTTTATGTGATAACTACTACTTTCACGTTTTCATTTGATACATTGCTATTATAAAAATACTGATTATAGCCACTTTAAGCTTCCCTCATCTGTCTGCTCCTCATCACCTGCTTTATTGGGAGGACTCAGGGACGCTGGAAAGGTAGTGTATAGAGCCTGTATCTAGAGCCTTTTCACTGAAAACAGCTGCCTGCTGCTGCTGCTGGAGACAAAGCAGGTGAGTGTGAAACGGTAAAGCTGTGGGTCATACAACCAAAACAATGAGCTGAAAGATGCTAAACCGCTCCATAGAGCTGAGGACAACTGCAGAGTTGGGTAAGGGCTCTTCACTATTAGCAACTCCTTTCGCATTACACTGTCCTCATTTCCAAGTCTAAGTTAACATGACCCGTTGTCAAAATGGCCACATTTACGAAAAACACGCCCGGTTTAAATATGCCAGATCTTTCCTCTAAAGACCACAGAAGATGCAAGTGAGTGAGAGAGACATAAAGCAAACAGACAGATAACTGGCCTTTGGTGATGACTAGCGGGTGATCTAATCTGACCGTACTCTCCAGCCAAGGTCTACTCAGAATCCCCACGGTTCTGAACCCACTGCAGACAGCTAGACCGTCAAAGACACAATGACTGCACAGACAAACACGCAACCCGCCCCGCTCAAGTGGGGAACACAGCCTCTCTGAGTGCCGGGAGAGTACACTTTCCTTTGATAAGCGCAATACCACAACTGGACTGCATTAGTGCACACCACACATCAAAACTCTGAACTGTAAACACACACTCAAGGCCAGTGGAGGCAATTTTCCTCAGTCTTTGAACTTGCTGATTCCTACTTACGTATGTGATCTATCACCGGAAATGACAAATCCGCGGGAGGAAATGGGACGACGGCCTACTGCTTGACGTGTCTGCATGTTAGGACAGAGTATGCGAGCTGCTCACCATCCTATCAGCAGTGCGACCTCTGCGCTCAGACCTGACTTTGTACGTTTGTGTTGGTCCTGTTGTGTGTGTGTCTGTCACCTGGAGAGGCAGGTTCAGCAGGCAGAGGTAAGTCCTGGATCTCCCACATCCTCACGCTGCCGTCCTCAGAGCAGGACATCAACTCGCTGAAACAGAGACAGTGTCACACCCACAGTTTAGTCTATCAGCTGCTTGAATAACAATCCCGAGCTGTTCTATTTCTAGGTACTGGTTCCATTAGGACACAGATATGCGCTGTATTGTACCAGGGCTCCTGCTTTTGCAGGCATCTTAATGTTTGTTTGTGTTGTCTGTCCATCTCCGGGATATATGGAATAAGCCAAAGCTTAGAAATTACATTCAAATCAAAGAAGATTTTTTACACAAAACCATGCATTAAATATGAATTACTAAGAGGACAGAGGTTCCTGTTTGCCCAATTAAATACAGGTGCCTTACTGCTGGCATCTGAAACAAGCGGATACAATATGAAGGCAATCCTGAAGAGCAGCCCTTTGTTTTCCCCGTCATCTTGGTGTCGGTGATGATGAATTTCATTTTCATGTACAGCGACCTAAAGAGTCCATTATGTGAAATAATCAGTTAAAGAGTCCTGATTTGTTATGGGTGTCTGAAGGTCATATATTGAGTTGGCTTTTTAATGAGAAAAGCTTTGTTTTGGCGAGATTTACAGAAAATTAGTCCCCTTCGTGATTGGAAAACTTCGGGTATATAAACTAAGTCTTATGATATGTTGTCTTTTTGACCTTGAAAGACACTGACACTGTATATACCAATCAATCAATCAATCAATGTTTGTTTAGTTATTTGTCTTCTTTTGTTAATAAAAGAACTTGATCATAATAAAGCTCAGGACACATGTTGATATTTGGTTGATATTTTGCTGGTTTTCTGGTTCTGCTGATTTTCATTTTTAAATATATCACAGTTCAAATCAGATACACAATATCCTGGTTTCCCCAACTGAAATTGGTGGTTTTTGACAGGTGCATTAAAGGCCCAGACAACGCAAGCTCACATTAAAACATGACAAAATATAAATAAACCAGAACAATAAAGCAGAAATACTGAGCTTTTGACTCAAAAAAAGAAAAAAATTAAATAGATATGTCTTGAAGATTTTCAGCTGTGTTTAGTAGGCCAGCTGCACTGCTATGCAATAAGGCTTGCAGTATGCAAACATACTGCAAGCCAGACATTTTGGGAGCCACTGGTCTAGACTACCATCATCATTTAGACTATTTATTTCTTCAAAACCAAGTGTGACCACAGGTTTCATAGTGCATCCAGGGAGAAAATTCTTCTTGCGCAGGCTGTCAAAGCAGATTATTCATATAAGCAATCAGCGGAAAATAAAATATGTACCCAAAGACAAAACTAATTTGAACTTAATCATACTGTAAACCTGATTTTCCATCACACTTTGGAGAAGGTAGAGACAAGAATTTGTAATACAAACGTATTACCTGTCAGATAGCAACATGGTGTGTAAGACGTTGGAGTCATGGGCAACCTTCCTGTAGGCCACCACTGTTTTGGTCAGAATGCTGTACACATACAGACCGCTGCCCACAGCTGCCAGGATGAGCTGCAAAACACACAAACGCCACGTTAGTTTATGGATCACAATAACAAAACAGCATATAATGTTCTCATGATACAAAAAACGGTACATCCACCCATCCTGTCTCCTTCACCTTTCCGTTGGTGGTCAGATGCTGAATGGACATCTCGCTGGGTTTGGGAGCCCCCAGCCGTATTTCCGCCTGGGCACAGGTTTGGGATTCCTCCCACAGGATGTGCTCGTACGCCAGAATGTTCCAATCGACCGCATCCCACAAGATCAACTCGCCCGCATGGGAACCACTCGCGAAGAGCCCGTCTGAGGACGACACGGCGACAACCGACAAAGCACAAACCGTTCAGATCTGTGTCGAACGCAGTCACTATGACCAAAGTGCCAGAGCTTCGTCAAAGAAACTGACCGCTGACGTTGATAAGAGCTCGAATCTGGTCCTGGTGGTCGGACAGACAGCGGACTTCAGCCACTGACACAGAGGAATCAGCAGAAACTGTCAGCCTGTAGATCACTGCAAAGAAGAGGAAATACAGATCCCTCTAAGCCAGACAGTTTTCCTCTATTGGGGCATGACGTATACTGTTAGTATTGAACCTCCTCGTCAAAGGGGATCATTAAAATCCTTCTCTTACTTATTTCTTTATCCATGGCAGCTGCTACGCAGTTCTTGGGCAGCTCTATCAAAGCGGTTACACCTGCCAAGTGCCCAGACGCGATGACAACATTAATCAGCTTGTGTGCAAACAAGCAGTGTCAGGGGTGAACATAGTTGGTGCAGCAATCAACAAACGAGAGGTGTTCTGTGACAGGTATTTTTCCCTTTGTTTTTCCCTCCTTACCGGTGTCACTGTGGTTCTGTCTGTGACACTGCAGCTGAAAGTCTTCGTTCCACACACACAGTTCCTCCCCACCGGAGACCCACACACACAGCTGCTCCAGCACCAGCAAACACTGAGAGAGACACAGATCCGGGTAGCACATGAAGTAAACATCTGCTTTTTTTTTTTTTTATTTGGACGCGCACGCACATGCACGCACGCCCCCACACACACACACACACCCACACAGGCAATTATAATTTTTATCTTAAATTATAACTGGCATAACAACCTTTAGTGTCAAACATGTTAATTGGTGTGTTATATATCTTGCAAACAACAACTTAATTGCCCAGAATTGGATGCCATAGAAGGAATATACAGGAAAATCTATTGTGATGGACCAAGACGTAATGTACATGTTCTATATTAAAATGTATGAGGCACGGCCTTAACATTTCTGCAGGTATGGTTACTGTTAAGGAATTTCTTTCCTGCCAAACTACTTTCAAGTTGAAAGATAACAAATATTTGCATGATGCTATTGGTGAACACAGAAAGCAGATGTGTACAATGCAGCTGTAACAAAAGGGAAACCGACATTACGTACTGATTAGAAGTCACACAAACGGGGTTTCTCGAGTCGCTGGCGAAATAGAGCAGCGCTACTGCCAATGCTGTTTAACAGCTACAGGGATGAAACTGGACGTTAACATAAAACTCCGTGGACCTTGCACTAATTATACACTTGAGTAATGTGAATTAAGTTTTAACCACTAATAATCTTCTTGTTTCTGGCCAACATTAGACTGACAATTGAGGACAGCGAGCACAGCATTCTGCGATACGGATTTTGCTCTGTGACATATTTCAATGCAGTGCTGGACGATCCTAAGAATGCCATCGTGTGTTACGCCGACACATTTTTCACCAAACATCTCGACTACCAACAATAAACCGGGAAACAGTGGAGAGATAATGAACCGCATCGAATGGTAAAATGCAGACGGTGAACACGATATCATAAACCCCTTTAATGCAAACCAATAGTCCCGCAGCAGTTGCTACCTTTGAGGAACTTACGTTTCTTTTCTTTTGGGAGAGAACCTGCAGAAAGGTGATCATTCAAATCTTATTTAAGAGACTTGAGGTTGCTGTGTTTCTCGCTGTACCGAGTTACATTATTTTATACGGTGTTTATGGTGCTTTGCCCAACCCCCTTTATGTTTTCAGTGTGTTTTACTTACATTTGTAGTTGGTTTGTTAAAATGCCCCCACAGCGATCAAAATAAATTGTCCGGGCAGGTGACTGAGTATGCTGCAAAACCACAGCTGTCATGAAAACTAATTTCCTTCACTTTCCCAGCACCTCTAATTGGTACTTCTGCGTATGGAAGGAAACAGTCATGTAACTAAAGCCCCTTTCAGACACGGAATATATAACATCGCTGGCTTCATTTGCCTCATTTATGTCACTCACACACAGGCATCTTTTACATAAATCTTCTTTTCTTCATGACTGGACTACTAAGGAAAAAGCCACAATGCTTTGGCACCTGTGGCACGACAGGGAGTGCGGTACAACAGTGGTGAGTTGAACGGTAATAACGTGAAAAAGGACGAGTGTTTCCTGCTCTCACGTAGCCTCCATCAGTTACGGATTTTACGACTTATTTTGATGACTGAAGCCCCCTTCTCACTAATGAATCCACTAATGCGTTTCTCCTCAGTTTTTTAATTGATTTATTCTGCAGGGAATAAAAAGAAATTCGACTGGGACCGTCTTTTATTCCCATTCGTGCATATGATGCACGCAAATCGTTTTGCTGGGTATTCGGAATTACATCAGTTGAAAAATCAGTTTCCTAGACCGATGCGATCAGAAGAAGAACCTCCTACACAACTTAACACTGTCTCATTCACAGTATTTTGTAGCACGTTTAACGTTGTTTTTTGTGCGTGTGGGTGTATAAAGGATGATAATGAAGAGGTTAATTTATTACATTGCTCTTAATAAGGTGTAACAAGATTCCCCTCTGTTCGCGTTTTACGTGTTGGTGTGCTGCTGCTGCCTGTACATTAATCTGACCGTCAAACTCAGACCTGTGTCGTGTTGGGAGTATTACGGAAATGTTACTAAGTCCGACCTAGTGCAAATCGCCGTTGTGACTTTGTTTAAGAGAGACTCGGGTGCTTATTGCAAACACTGCAATCGCATTCATGTTACGAGGTACATGTCTAAAAGGGGCTTGAAAGGGGTGTAGCAATTACCTTTACAGACGACTGAAGATCGGAAACGGTCTGAACCCTGTTGCCTGTATCCGGATCCCACAACTGACAAATAAGATTAAGGACAAATCAAGTTTGGATTACAAACAATCACATATGGATGAGTTTAGTATGTGTTTAAATGTAGGGGTGTTCGCTCTGTCTTTAGGTACGAGGATACACTGAGACTTCTGTCTGAGGAGGCGGTGATGAGGGAGGTGTGCGACGTGAGTCCATTATTACAGGTGAAGGTGGTTATGGCTGTTATTTGCTGGGAATGGCCCCTCAGCTCCTGCAGCCTCTCGCCGGTCTAACAGCCAGACAAAAAAAAAAAAAAAAATTAGCAATTAGCGCCACGGCGTTGGGTGCAACTTAAATTAGCACAAAAATAACCAACTTGCAACATACTACCTCAACATTCCACACCAAAACAAGGCCATCATCCCCGGCTGAGGCACATCTGGGAGAGATAAGATGAAAGGTATGATTTGTTCCTTGCAAGCAGACTCATGTGACACAGATACCTCCGGCGGAGATGTGCACTTGGCAGCCTCGTCTTTAGCAGGTTGCCCAGACAAACACTGCAAGACAGCCTCTATCTATGTGAGGAATCACTTCCCGTAGGTCCGTCTCCAGCCGAGAAATCTTAAAGAACATCTGTCCCGGGGCTTACCGCCTCCACTTGCCCCTTGACCCTCAACCATCCACACTACCTGTTCCCAAAATCAACAGACAGGATGAGTGGATAAAAAAAGAGAGATAAAATGAGAAGAGAGGAACTGTCGAGGATACATTTTCGGACTTCAAAAGCAATCCGGAGAGAATTTTCTGGCCTTTGCCCCGAATGTGGACCTGTGTGCGGAGAGGACAAGACCCAGAGGAGGGGGTTATTACTGGAGGCGACCAGGCATGAAGCAACCCCCACCTCCTGACCCACACACACAGACTTAGTTCTGTTATAAATCCCAATCTGACCACTTATGCAGACCCACTGTACCATGCCAGTGTGCAGCATGCTTCCCCAAAGCAGCGCGGAGAAGAGAGCAGGTGCAAAACCCGTAGGTATATGTGTGTGTGTGTGTGCTTGTGTGTATGGACAGCATTAAAAGGCTTTGGTTATACTGTGCTCTGCACACACAATCACATAGTGGTGATGATTGGGCTCTTGTCATGCTCTGTAAGTTTGCTGTAGGTGAGGATCTCCTGTCAATCACAGGGGGATAGAGGCCAGCCAAGGGTAGAGAGGAGAGAGGTTAGAGAGAAAGACAGGGCTGGGGGGGGGGGTTGTGGTCTGTTTACCTGAAGTCATCAATCTGCACCAGAAATCGAACAATGTCAAAATGTCCTTTCAGCACCTGCAGCTCAGTGAACCAGTTTTTGGGCTGTTCCTCGCCAATGCACAACACAGGGCTTTTCTGCAGACATAAGAGGGAAAGTAGTGAGACAAACAGGCTGAGGTGCAGAGGTAGACGGTGCAAGGCTGGAGAGAGCAGAGCGCGTACAGACCGTGGAGGAAAGTAACACTTACTCAAGTACTGTTCTTCAGTTCTATTTTAAGGGACATGTGTTTTACCAGAGTATTTCCTTCATACTTTTATTCCACGACATTCCAGGGGTATGCATCGTGCCTTTAACTGCGTTACATTTATGTGACCGCTATAGTTACTTTTAAGATTAAAATCCGTAGGGCTGCAACAATTGATTATTGTCAGAGGTTCGTCTACAGATTAATCTCTCAAGTAATTGAAAGAGAATAACTCATCTGAATACATTTAGTCTCTGAAACGTCAAACAATCGTGAATAAATGCACATGACAACCTCCCAGAGCCCAAGGTGAGGTCCTGAGAAGGCTTGCTTTGTCCAACCAACAGTCCAAAACCCAAAGATACTCAGTTGACAAAGATACACGACAAAGAAAAGCAGCAAATCCTTTCATTTGAGAAGCTGGAACTAGGGAATACTTATCAACTCTTATATTAAAACATAAAATAAACTTATAGAAGACAACGCATAGTTAAAGATGCCAGTGATGAAGCAAAATGATGATGATAAGTGCACGTGTGATATCTGAGTAAACTATTGTCGGTCTGTTACATAGGGAGCAGTGAATGGCTGAATGAAGGAGTGACTTCCGAGAAAGGGATTTGTTTTTTTTCCTCTTTCCTCCCACATTCATTATCTCACCACCGCTCAGATTCATCCCGTGACCCTTTGGCGGGGCCCCAGGCCCTATGCCAGGAACCACTGGTCTAAATGACTTAACTTCCCATAAGGTAGTTAAAACTAGCTCCACGGTGATGCAACAACGCTCTGGCAGCATTTCGCTGCCGTAGCTGCTCGAGCTGGAGCTATCTTCAACTACTTTCTGTCCGGCAAACTAGTCCGCCGGTTCGCAGCGTAGGGGTCGGGCCCCTCCAGAAGGGTCACACAATGAATCTGAGAGGCCGTGAGATGATTCATTGTTACAGGAAAGAAGAAGAAAAAAAAAACTTCTGATACACAAGTGTGTTTTCACATATTAAAAAAAATTGGAGTGCTTTGTTTTCGATAATTATTTTTCGATTATATCGTCAATTATCAGTGGGCACCTGCCTAATTCTGCACGTAGATTTTAGTCTTAATTTTTAATTTTTAATCTACAGAGCGGCCGCGGCTGTCAGATAAATGCAGCTGGTGGGCTAAAAAGTGCAATGTCCGCCCCCTTAAAATGCTGTGGAGTAGAAGAATAAGGTCCAAGCGTCTTAAAATTGAGCGCAAAGGTGAGCACGGCTAACCCGGCGTCTACGCGACATCTCACCTCCACGGAGCTCTGAGCCTCCCGCCCGCCGAGTATCCACCGAAGCATGGCTCCCTTCGTTACCAGCCGAGGTGAGCTGAAGGCACGGGATAAGGCCAGTTCACACAGACGTTTCTCCGTGGGTGGACCAAAACAAAAAAACCAAACAAGCAAGCAAGCTAGCGCCACAGGCGTGTGCGTTAACTTACCAGACATTAGCGTAAACAAAAGCGCTTTGGCCTCATGAAGTACCGTCCTGTTTACCGCCGGCGTGGCAAGACGTGGACACGGGACGGCCGGATTGCTTCACCCGAGGCCGACAAATTTCTGGTTTATACGGTAACGTGCAAGCTACATGACATAAAAGGGTGGATTTCAGTCACGACCACAACAAACCATTCATGTGACTCCAACTACGGAAGCTCTTGTAGGACACGTTTCCTTTCGGGCGGACTCATATTCGGGAAGTGATGGTAACAACTGCTGTTTCAGTTTTAAGACGGTGGTGTGAGGTTTTCAGAGCTCGACAACATTTGCCTTCGGGATGTTGTATTATTTTATTGTGTTTTCCTAAAACCTCACCTCCAGACATGGAACAAAAGTTCCACTGGCCAAAGAAGTATTCCGATCCCTCACTTAATTGAAAGTACAAGTACAACAGTGTTAAAATGCTCCATTAAAAGTTAAAGTTCCACTTTCAAAATCTTACCTAAGTAAAAGTAATCAGGCTCGTTTAATTAAAGTACTAAAGTAAAAGTATAAATTATGCAGAAAATTATAGTAATATACGATTATATTAGATTATCAAAATGATCGTTACTGATGCATTAATGTGTATATTTTTTATAATTTTTTTGCCATATTATTCTTTACTGTGTCCACAAAAGCAAAATGAACAAACGAATAAAAAACAGCACTCTGAACCAAGTTAGAATAAAGAAACAAAACAAAAAAAAGTGTGAGGATTTTTCAAGCTCAGGCCATGAAAAGGTCAACCGACTACCACAGTCATACGAAAAATCTAACATCAACAGCAACCATCATTATTATCATAATTTAATCCTCATTATAGTCAAATGTTTTTTTAATTCTGATCTACTTGTAGCTCAGTATGACAATGCATCACATTTTAAGCTCATCATATGATCTGGATGTAAAATCTGAACTTGTAAACTAACTATAGCTGTAAAATCAGAGTAGTGGAGAAAAAGTACGATACTTCCCCTCTGAAATGTCGCGGAGCAGAAGTGTAAAGTCGCACGGATTGGAAATACCCAAAACTGTGCTTAAGGAATGGATTCACTAAGTTACTTTCCGCAATTAAAAAGTTGAATTACCTTGTTGAGAATTCTTGAAATTGCATCTAGTTAATCTCCCTCAGTGAAAAATCCATAATCTATGAACGTGAAAAAAGTTTTGATTGAAAACAGTGGCCCAGTCAGCGTCTGTACAACCCATCCAATTGTCTTAAAAGTAACCCAGTTTAGAATTTAATTTAAGAAACATTTTTTACTGCAAAGTCTTTTGGATATTGTTACATTAAACATCAGAAACTCTCCACTCATGTAATCCTTTACAAGGCTTTTATCACAGAGCTATTATGGAATAATAATTTCAAAAGGAAGGAAAACGTTTCAACCCAGTTGTAATAAAGTGACTTTGATGGTCATCAGTTATCAGTCATTGCATGTCGAGACACTGGGCCGTGACCGGCCTCCACACTGGTTGTAATGTCACAAAATCAGGCTTCGTACGTCCATGCGTTACACTGAGATTCAGGGTGAGCACAGAGAGACTTCCCCCCTTGCAGCAGAGGAATGTGAAAACCGCCTCTTAGTGTCAAACTCTGCACATGCATCAGTCTGCACAGTGAAGTTCAAACATCCAAGAAAGGCGACGATGAGCAAGACGCTTTTTTAGGTAGAGGGGTCTTAAGTGCAGAGTCAGCGGTGTATCCTGTGCTTAAATTAGTGTCATCCTCCTTTTGACAACTAGATGGCAGTATGTAACAATCCCATGAGATCAGACAAGGTTCAAACCTCTATTATCCAGGCATAACCAAATATTTTTGCCAATTGTTCCCTCTTGTATGTATCTAAATTATGAGTATATTTCTAAAAAGACAAAAGCAAATTATTTGTTTGATTCTCCGGTATGATTTAAACATTCTCTGCCTACAGCTTCTCTCGCTTCCCCTTATTTCATCACTTCCTCCCAATGGGTTTTTTTATTAATGTTGACCTGCTCTGCCTCCACTTCTTCTCCCTCCACTCTGCATTCTCCTCCTCTCGGTGTCTCCCCCCCCTGTTAACACACAGATACACACACACACACACCAGACACGCAGTCACACATCACCCTGGCTGTGTCTACTCCTGCTCCCCCGATTGAGACGACAAGCAGTGTAGGGCCTGTGACCTTCATGGTGGCTCAGATCTGCGGCTGGCACTGATTTCTGATTTAGTGTCGATCCGCCGCGCTTGTCAGGGGCTGCGAGGTGCTTTCCATGTGGTAATAGAAAAGCTCAAGGGCAGCTGGAGAAAGGAGGAGGGTTGGGGAGAGGGATTGGTTGAGGTGGAGGGAATGGGTTTTAGATGTGACGATGGGTGATGCTCTGTTTGTTTAACTACCTGTCAGATATCTGAATGAATGGGTCAAATGTGTAGAACCTAGAGAAGTGTTTTGAGTCAGTGATATAATTAATTCAAAAGATGTGAAGGAATGTGATCCAGGTACAGAATGATCGAGACTAACGCTGGCATGTCTGTGAGGTTGTGCCTGGGCAGAGCTGTGCTTTGAGCTACATACTAATGTCAGTATGTTAACATGTCACAATGCTCACCCAAGTTATTGTTCTTTATCCAGAGGGGGGAGTGAGCGTCTATACTAAATTTCTTAGCAGTCCATCCAATAGTTGTCAACATATTTCACTAAAAATCCAAAAAAGTCAATCTCATGGTGGTGCTAGGGGGAAAAGAGGAGCACCAAAGTCATTGGGATACATTGTCTGCTAAACATCAATGCGTGTACAAAATTTTGTGCCAATATATCTGGTAGACGTTGCGATATTTTTCGCAGAATAAGCAAAACTTTTGACCTTCTGGTGGCACTTGATGAAAAATCGAGTCAATCAATCAAAAAAGTCAGGATGTATCCTCTGGGCACCGTGAACGTCTTCACCAAATTTCATAGATTTTCAACCAATATTTGTCAAAATATTTCACTATCAAGACAAATATGTTAACCTCAAGGTGGCGCTAGAGGGAAAGTCAGAGGTTCACCAAAGTCAGTAGGGTTCATCCTCTGGATACCATGAAGTCTGTACGAAATTTCACAGCAATCCATCCAGTAGCTGTCCGGGTATTTCGGTCTGGACCAGTGCTGGACAGACCGACAGACCGGAACAGACCAACGTTGCCATCTCCAGAGCCACACCGCTAGGATGATGCCAAGAAATGAAAAACCGGGTAAGAACAGAAGGGTAGGTATCAGGAAGAAATGGGGGGGGGGGGTAAGTGGTTCCTGAGTGCAGTGGCCTCTGCCCGGAGCAGACAAGGTGTCAAATATGACCAATGGCAGGAATCAGCTAAGAGGTGAAGTCATGATACGATGGCCACCAAAGCACTAACAGCACTAAAGAGCAATAGAAGCCAGAGCAAAGAGAAAAGTCTGCCTGCTCCCTCCTCCTGCACTATAGTGCCTGATCGCATCCCCCTATCTCCGGCCTGGAAGGAAAACAAATGGTTATGATGATGGAAAAGGAATTAAGCTGTAATTTAACAATGGGCCAACAACAGTATTCAATAACAGGCTCCCTCCCTCGCCGTTCGGAGGGGTGTTGTAGAAGAGCGAGGCTCATTCCTGACCAACACACTTCACTGTCCGTCTTTATCAAGCTCTCACTGTGTTCTGCTTTACCTACTGTGGCCCCTGCCTCCACAGGAGATCTGCACTCAGACCTCCATATGCATGGTAGCACCCTCATACGTCCAGTCACTGACACGCAGGATTTGTCCATAACTTCGGTCCCTTCCACATTAGGTTGTGTATGTTACGAACATTCATTTGCTTTCCATTCACCTTAAATGCTACCAACCTGTCACTGACCACTCTACGGACAAGGTTGGCGTTAATCCATATATGCAGTCTATCTTATAATAAAGAAATCCTACGAGAAAACCGAAAGCAACAATGTGTTAGTTGGTATTTTCTAGCTTCCCTACCCTGTCTGTGGCACTCAGACAGGGTAGGGAAGACTATTTGTCCTATTGCAGATGTAAATCCTTAAAAACAGGTTGCAAATATAATTTTTTTTTTTTTAAATAAAGAAATATTCTTGCTGGTCACTGTAGTTTTTAGCAAAACTTACTCAGACGAGTAAATAGTGTATTCACTGGGGACCACTTTTAGCCGCGGACTAATACACGTTCGGTGTATTCGTGAGTATTTATGGTAGCAGGATGGTGTTTGGTGTAAGTACAGTACAGTGCCCGTCTTCTCTGAGTGAAGGGACGTGTCACCCAGTGCAGTACAGTGTGCAGTTTTTGGTCCACTATGAAGCCCTGGGGCACGGAGGAATAAGATACATCAGGTTGTGGCTACACAGACAGTACCTGCCAGGGCGTGGAAACGGTTACTGGGTGCTGTAATCATTCGTTCTTTCCATAGTGGCCGTGAAGAGACGCCTTCCCGGCGGGACTCCGATGTAGGAGATGGGGGATGAAATCTACAGTTCTTTTTTTGTTTGTTTGTTTGTTTGGGGGGTATTTTTGTAAAAAAAAAAAATGCATTCCAGTGTTCCTGAGGCTATGACACTTCAGGAGTCTGAGTTACACACACATTTACCGCCTTTCCAGTACAAAATTCCCTGTAAAAAAAAAAAAAAGAAAAGTCTAAAGGTCTCAGGTCTCAGACTGCTTCATACAAACGAGCCCAGACGATACGGAGTCTGACTGCGCCAAAAGGCAAAAGCACTGATACCTGTTCAGAGTGACCACCGGGCCAACTGCTGGATTCTTGGTTTCAAAAAGTGGCGAGATTTTTGTGGACGCACTGATCCTGATGTTGGCAGAAGGGGGGTTCAGACGCTCTTCCTTTAAAGGGTCGGCTCACCCAAACAACCAAAATGATGAAAAACAAAGAGGATGTGTATCTGATTGGAATATATATATATATATATATATATATGGCACACGATCCAGAGGATGATAGTCTAAAGCTGACCGGGGAGGATGTCTGAGCGTGTTCAAGCTTCTGTCACTCTGATTTGTCACGTGGGTGTGAGTGTAATTGCAGTGTTTCAGTCATCATAGGTTAATTATCAGCCTCGGCCTATCACACACACACGCGTACAGACGCTCACGCCGTTTAGACATGGGGGGGGGGGGTGTTTTTGTACAATCCCAAAAGTTGGAAGCCTTTACATCAGGGCGATGTAAAGCTGCCAACTGTCTTTCAGCCCGTATCTTCCTCCTTTCTGTCCAACCCACCGCCCTCCTTCCCCTCCTCCTCCCTCCCTCGTTTGGTGACCCACTAATGTTCCGTTCATTTTCTCTTATGAATAGATAATGGGCAAAAATCAAATCTCTTCATTTGCATGTAATACAATTAAGACCTTTTCGAACAATGACAAATGGAGGGAGCAGCGAGGTGTCAGTCAGCGCCGTCAGCGAGGAGGCGGAGACGGCATCGGCGAACCTCTTCCATTTTAACGAAAATTAATAAAACCTTCAAATGGGATTTTCCCGCCGCCATCTGGAATAGCAATCACCAAGACACTCCTAGACTCTGCCTGTCAAATAAAATTAAAGCCCTCGTGAATTTGGATTCATAACGCGGACGCAAAGCCACCAACGTGCCCCCCTATCCACTAAAGCCAAAGGATCTGGTTTTTCCCATCAATAATAATGGGCTCCGTGGCCCCGTGCCGACTTCAGAGATCAATTTCTCTTTTTCTCATGAATTGGACTCAGACATTGGAAACGTAAACTTCGGAAAACCAGGCTCAGCTCAGCTGTTTCAAGTATGGGACGACTCCTGGCTTTGTGCATAGACATTCGTGCAGTCTCACGGGTTCAGATCATGTTTGCGTTGCAACCGATAACTACCGCGAGGACAGGCTCACATCTCCACAAACAGAGCTCACACGCCCATGTGTCCATCAAGGCAGTCTCCGGGCTGCTGTATTTGGGCCCCCCCCCCCAGTCTCCACGCTGGCCCCGAAGAGACCCCCTAATGCTTCCGGTTCCAGCTTCGTATTTTCTTACCTGAAACTCAACGATCTTTTTTTTTTGTCTCAAAACAAAAGACGAGGCAACAAACTCCACAGCCTTTGTCCTGTGCAAAATTCGGACGTTCAGCCAAAATTAACGGGAGGCCTCAGCGGTCCGGGTTAGTCGAATCGGGGGGGGGGGGGGGCATTTTTCAAAGTTGAGGCTCTTTAAGTACGACATTCCCAACACCGTGGCCGAGCTGCTGCGTACGAACGGCCCAGCAGAAGGAGGTTGATTTTGCGCTGTGTGTCGGAGCTTTGTCTGGATGTCGACGAGATCTCACATGTTGATTCACGAGCTTTCGAGGTGCCCGCAGACGGAACCGCGTGGCCTTCGGACGGAGACGGTAGTTTGTAAAGTCAACAGAGAGACACGAGGGCAGCCTCAAAAGCAAATCAGCGGATTTCCCGAGACGTCGAACTATTATTGGGATTTTGTTAAGATGATGGCAAGAACGTGGGCCTTTGCGATCAATTGTCCTGATTTCTGATACAATAAATGAATCTATGAATTCACATGATTTCATTCAGACATCCTTTTCTCACACGCATCTGTAAGCGTGGACGTAAAGGCGTACAAACAACACACGAAAAGTCTCTCTCTCTCTCTCACACACACGCACACACACACACACGCAGATCCACGAACGCACACGCGGGGGAAATTAACGAGCTCTCATTCATAATCCCGGACAGAGAGAGCCATATTCACCCTTGGATGGTTTATTGACTGATTTCATTTATTTGTGTGGAATAAATCGGAGGTAAACATTGGCTCGCTCTCGGATTTTCCACGACACACTCGCTGCACAGCATTCTGGGAGACCGATCCCACCAACAGCAGGGTCACCGATTGGCTACCTCGTCAGTGTGTGACAAATTACCCAATGAGAAATAGGTTACCCGTTTCCACAAACTAATTAACCTGGGTGATAGTGAAACAAATTATTACATTTATGTAATATTATTTCACATCTGTCGCTAGACTACAAAAATCTTTATCCCTGTGCTTCCCCGCCCTCTCGATTATAAACACATCCAGGCATCATGAACACCCCACACATACTGTATGGATCTATAGCACACGTCAGGTTTGTTTAATTTAAAGGGGTTATTCCAGTTTATTTCAGCACTTTGAAAATAAATATCAGTTATTATGACTATTAGCTGTTTACACTTGTTTGGTTTTTTTTTTTTTTTGGTTTTTTTGCCACATGCAATATGTTAACAAGCACCTGAAGCATTAGTTTCCAGCGTGGAGATCGGGACCCCTTCAGGCCTCAAAAGGTAAATCTGAGGGGTCATGAGATGATCCAGAAGATAGAAAAGGAGAAAAGAAACACATTTCTGTTACATGAATTATGTTCAGGCTCTTAATCTTTTCCTTTTTAAGGTGAAATATTCGATAGTTTTACCTCCTCGGGATTCTAAGAAATATTCAAAGATAACAGTCGTAGAAGGGAACGTGACTCTTTGGCTTAACTGCTCACAACTCAAATAAATATGGAAGGAGTTACATCAAATCCGCTGAAGTCTAGTCCGCTTTGACGATAAGGTGTATTATACAAAACACCCCTTTAAAACATTATTAATGCGTTACAAGAGAAAGATAACAAGACAAAGGTAACAGAATGTAAAGACAACATGTATAATATAAACAGTCGACAGTCCCAGAAAGCTCTTTGGAAAATAGATATTGGGGTAGTTTAAAATGCACGTGCTTCATACAGTACATGCTCACAAACGGCTAATGTGACCACTGTAGTTGGACCACTCCGAGAGCAAGGGCTTACGAATAAAAGGTCAAGTCTAAAGCATGGATAAGATTTTCCCCGTGGCACACAGGCAGGAAAGATTCACAGTAGCTTATGGGACAACACCAGCCGCTAGTACCAGCAGTACCCTTCAGTACCAGCAGTCGTACAACTCATTTTATCTGATAGAGCACATGGAGGTTTGGTCCTTGGCCTGATGGTTGTACAATCAAACAAACCCAAGACCCCTTTTGCGTTCCCGCTCAGGTTCCAAGAGTTTGATCTCCCGACGCAAGGAATCCCAAACGCTCTAAGTATGGTTCTTATAGCACGGCGGAAGATTGATGGGTGAGGTTCTGCTATTTTTAGATGAAGAGTAGGAACAAGAGGAATATGGGGTTTGATGGGAGTCTAGAGGGGGCCAGTATAAAACTGATTAACCAGGCTTTGTACCGTTGTAGTGTCATTTCAACTTGCAGTTCGATTTCGACCTGTGATTTACAGTTGATTAATTGGATCTACTCATTTTTCTTCATATAGGTTCATGTAGATGAATTCGTGTGAACTTTAAACATGTCCTGTGAAACTTAAAAGGACGTGTTTTCTTTGGGTTTTCAGTGGACCTTCACTCGTCAGCACCACCACCACCACCACCACCACCACCACCACTACCAAGCCTAACCTTCTGGTCCAGACTTGCCTTGTGTGTTGGTGCTCCCACATTCTTGTTAGCCCCTTACCGCTCCCCAAGTCGCCGGGTCCAGAAAGTGGAGTGGCAGTTTTCCCCAATAACCATCCAACTGTCTGGCCCGGCCAGAGCAGACGTCCCATTTGCCATCCGATTCTACTTTGACCCTTCCGACTGTTTGAGTCCACGCGCGCGGCGTTCAGGTCATCCACCCCTCTGCCCACCTCTCCAGCTTTAATCTGGTACGTTGTTCCTTCCCCCGTGCCGGACTAACAGTGACAAAACCCCCGGTGTGTAAACAGTGACTGCGTTGACCTAACAAGCTCTACCTGAGGTTCCATCCAGTTGCACCAGCTGACGGTGAAACCCACGTCTCTGCTGACGGAAATAGACCAGAAAAAGAAAATATGTACAAAAAACCCCCCAAAAAACCACTCTAAAGACACCCAGTGAGCTGTTGGGATAAAATCTAGTTCATCTGAAAATAAAATTAAGGGTTCATTTTCATTTTCTCATAAAATTGCTTCCATTATGACCAGAGAACAGCGGCTTTTTTTTTTTTTTTTTTCTTTTAGCTTCAAGAGTAAACACTGTGTGACTGAGGTTGTCTTAATTAAAACCTGATACAACGAGAGGGACACTGACACTGGATTAACAGATGGAATAAGCTGATGGGCCGAAGGTCACGCTTCAGTTTCACGAACCGTTTACGTGACCAGAACTACCTCTTCCCCACTGAAGCTTTCACCAAAAGGCTTTCATCCGTCATTGTCCACCACAAATATTCAACGGTTGGTATTTTTATAGGAATTAATAGATTCCCTCATACAAACCAGAAGAGGATGTGTTGGCATTTGAACCATGGTCAGTGACGCCAGTAGGACTGTTGACGTCCCCCTTTACTCACAGTCCTCCCATATTTTCACATTATTTGGGCAAGAGGCAGCTGAGCAGAGGCAGTGTGAGGTTTACTAGGCCTCTAATGACCTGAAGTTCAATGATCCGGTGACCTGTGGGTCGAAACCAAACAGCACAAGAAGCTACGCGGAAACACTCACACACAAAGTTTGTGCAGCACCTCAGCGACGGATCCCCGTCGGTTTGAGCGAATCGGGGAAAATCAGAAAAACAAAAGAACAGAAGCAAAAGAATCAGAAAACGGGATCCAATGGTTGATTTATGGATGATAAAAATGACGCTTTCGCAACCGTCGGAGACCTGAACCTGTCTCTGACTTTATTCGCTTCCCGACTGAAATTCAACACAGCAAGAATGTCATGTGGGACACCCCAGCGCCCCCGCGGACTTACTCTGAAGAAGAGAATTCAGCAAGAGAATTTACTAACATGGTGTGACGTGGTGTGTGAAGTATGTGCATGTTCAGCCCAAGTCGTGTACAACCAGAGCCCTTTCCCAGTTGGTCACAGACACGACGCCTTCATGTGCGCCTCTGTCTGTCATTGCTTTATTACCAACATATGAGCTGTGGGAAAGTGATCGGGATCTTTTCCTCACTTCCTTCAGGGGTCACGTTCCGGCCATTCGTAGCCGGCTACAAACCAGGTGACCATACGTTTGCCCGGGAGAATTTGAAACCCCCCCTGGAAACTCGTGTTTTTGGTTAAATAAATGTCAAGGGGGCGTCACTTCACTCTAAGTCCTCCTATTAAGACATTATAAGCAGTAGACAATCATTTCATAAATGGTTTATAAGCCATGACGATGTGATTGTAAGCAGATATAAGTGTTCATCAATGTATTAGTCAACAACTGTAAATCCTCCAATGGGGCCTCCGTGAATGGAGCCTGTAGTATCAACAGATAAGGGATGACAATACAGTAGAACATGGTTTTAATGATATAAAACGTGTCTTTATAGGAGAAGTTATAATTGTTGAGTAACGCTGTACATTAATAACCACTTTAAAATGTTCTTATGTCAGCACACAACTACCTAACACGCCTGTTGTAATGTTAATACACCGCTTCTGCTACCTGGGGCGACCTAAAGTAAAGTCTTATCCTGTCGTGAAAAGGTTCCCAGCCGCGGGATCGTCATCTTGTTTCGGGCCCTTTAGCACACGCGGGGTCACTCTGTTGTAATTTCGGCCCAACGACGCCAACATGAAGGGACGCACCTTTGGCCCCCCTGCTGATTTGTCCGTTCGGTCCTTACCGAGACTGACTCTGACAACTCTGATCTTGCCCAAATCAGTAACTGGGGATTGAATTTTTTTTTTTTTTTTCCCTTGTGGGGAGATGCTCCTTGGTGACGTACGGCCACGCTCCAGCGACCGAAAGCGACCCCTTGTCCGCCTGCAGAGAGAAACGCACGACTGGATGGCGATGGGTCTCTTACCTCGCTGTGGTCCACACTCCCCCGGGCCGGTGGTTTTTTACTCCGTGCAGGAAGGGGCAGAACGGGCGGCAGTTCTCGGGCGTGTAACACGCGGGCGATCCCTTTCGCGGTTTTTGAGGAGGACCGGTTCAGGGACCCTGGACCCAGAGGCAGAGCTGGAAGAAGACCGTTTAGTGCTGCATTACAAATTTCGCTTCATTGAAAGTGCAGAAGTATTGTCAGCGAAATGTGCCTCAAGCACCCGAAGTAAAAGTAATCATAATGCAAAATGAGCCCTTTGATTATAGTCTATGACTGGGTTATTATTATTATTATTATTATTATTATTACTGATGCATTAACATGCAGGCAGCATTTTGACGTTGTATCCGGTTGAGATTGGGCTCATTTTGATGACTAATATCAAACAGCGCCTCATTGATACACATTTTATAAACTTGTCGTGTGTTTTGTACATACATTTTACACTGTGGCAAAGTAACTGTGGCTGTCAAGAGAAACCCGTAGTAAAAGCTGCAATATTTCCCTGGGAAATGAGGTGGCGTGTAAGTATCAGGTAGCACTGGATTACTCAAGTAAAGTACAAATGGCTCAAAACTGTACTTGAGTAAATGTACTCAGTTACTTTCCCCAACTTCCCACGGGTTCTTGTTTCAGAGATGTCTGAACACAGACCAAAGTCCAGTTGCTAAAGAAAAAAAAAAGACTTTTACCTCTTAAATTTCACTTGATGTGTTTGATGCTGTGGATTTCTTAGCTTTGACGTGGGGCTCACGCCATCTCCCTCATGTCTTGACTTACTGTCGCGAGGAGATCCCTCAAACTCCTCATCTGGCACACGACGTCCCGTGGCTGGACAGAGGATCGGATTCTGGACTCGATGGCCGATATTTTAACCACGGAGGCGAGTTTGAGGGCGATCCGCAATTAGGTTTGAACTGGAGCTTCAACCGGGATGGGACGGTGGAGTCGGGACGCGCAAGTGGTACATCAGTGTGTTGGACCGGATTAAAACTGCATTTGATTTTTGTTATTTTTGAGAAAAACTGGAGGATTTAATGTTCCTGCATGGGTTGAGAGAAATCCCTCTACGTTTAAAGTGAAATAATCCATTTTCACAGCACAGCGGCCGGTGCCTTTGAAACTGCTTCAAGAAAGGAGGTTTGGATTCGTGATGTGACATAATTGAAAATGATTTTTATTTGATCATTTACATTTAATTGATATAAACATGTCCATGGAAACAAAAATGGTTCAAACATGTAAGAAAGTCAGATTTGATAATAAGCACAGACATAATTTTGGAAACATAAGTTATCACAAATCGACCAAATGGGAACAAGAGTGTTTCCGCTACACAAAACATCCTATATAACAGATTATAGTTAGAGTCAGTTTCCATGTTTTAATTTATAGTATTTCCCTTATTTCTTTATTTTTATTTATTTTTTGCCTTGGACAGCACATGCAGGCAAGTCCTTTTCCGTGGTGTCCTGATTCCTGCCAGATCAGTTCCCCCCCTCTCTCTCTCTCTCTCTCTCTCTCACGCTGTCGCTCTTCCGAACTCCCAGGCGTCTTGGTTTTAAGCACGTCCACCGTGCGTCCCTTTGGCCCCCTCCAGAGTTGCGTGCTGCGCAGCGGGTTTTGAAAGGGGAATCTGTTTTTCGTGTGTGTGTGCGCGTGTGTGTGTGTGTGTGTGTGTGTGCGTGTGTGTGTGTGTGTGTTTCAAAGTATCCACAGAATTTGTCTTCGGAAAAACCGCCAGTCACCAAGCGAACGTCACTGAAAGCCCTGCGACGGTAAAAGCGAGGGCTGCATGTGCCAAATAAATAGGTACTGGACAAACGAATAGGTTCATTTAAATAGACAAATAAATAGTCGCCATAGGCTACATGCGAAATAATAAATCATAGCTTGAAACTGAACCAGCCCTATGCTTGACCAAGGCCCACAGGCCTGGTGAATAGCTTCAGTTTTCCCTCTTGTTTGTGATTTGGGAGAGAAAAAAATAAAAATAAAGGCCAGATGTGCAGCTCTGCGGTTTGTGATGTGAACAAGTATCCTGCTTGTATTTTTCCCGGTGCGCCGTTTGGATGGACTGGATGAGTAAGAACTGAATGCAGAAGATCTCTGTGTGGGTGAAAGAAAAGCTCTTCGCCCTCCTGACTAGGTGAAACTCATGGATACTGTGTGCTCCAGCGCTTTGCGGCGCAGCGAGGCGATGCTTGTCCCTCTCCAGACGTCACTGTCCGGGGAGCTACACAGCTGAGGCGAGCCGGTCACGTTGGTCGGGCCGGATAGGGACGCGGGTACCATCCCCGGGAAAGTGGGCTGGTAGAGGTGTGACTGCAGCCCGGAGCCGTTCGACGACATGTTGGATAGACCCATGGAGTTGGGCGGCGGCCCGGCGCCGAGGCTGCACTGAGACAGGGACTGAGCCATGGCCTGCTGGCGGCCCAGAGCCGGCGGTAGCTGCAGCTGAGACACGCCGGGCATCCCTGCCGTGGCCCAGCGGGTGTCGTTGGCGTGGAAGGAGCAGAGGCTGTCGCCCATGGCGGCTGCTGCTGCCGCGGCGGACGGGAACTGAGGCAGGCCGTGGTGCGTCGGCAGGAGAGTGCCCGGAGCCCGGAAGACATTGGTGGTCTTCTTGCGCTTCTTCCACTTGGCGCGTCGGTTCTGAAACCAGACCTGCAGACAGACAGAGGTGATGAGTGACCGCTGACCGGTCGTGTTGTCAGAGCCGTAAGCCATAAAAAGCTTAGGACTTCAGCCAGTGATCATCGCCACCATGATGCCAACAACCGACGATAAATCAGATCCAGGAAAACACAGATTTATGCTTCTCCCAGGATCCTACCAGCTTCCATCAGCGTGGCTTCTGTCAACACTGCTCAGATTTATGGGTAAAGGTTCCCAATCCATACAAATAAATAAATAGCATGTGGGAACATTTTGTTTATATTGGGGGTTTTCACTCTGTATCCCGATCCTTGACACCGAGAACCGTCTAAAACATTCAGGATTTGGTAGAACAACACACATGACAATAAGGTTTTTTCCCCCCAAATAGTGGCATTTAAAAATAAATTAAAAAAAAAATTGTGTTACATTTCTAAAAAATCAGGGAAGAGTTTTGTCATTTCCAGTCAGTAAATCGGCAGCATTTCCTTAAAAAAATATACTACAGGTCGCATTGATCGGCTGCTGGCGTGTGAAGTTACGTTTTTAATTCGTGACAGTTTCAGTTTTGTGCAGAAATACCCACGTTTACCAACATCCCGCCAGCCCCGGTGGTTTTTAGCGGTTTCGGAAGGAGCCAATGAAAACCGCGCCGCGCTCCGATAATAAAGATAATGTAGCCGCCGTGACAAACAGTCTCGCTGGCAAACAGACTTTATTCCCGGAGTCCTTGAGCCGCTGCAGGTTCGGCTGCGAGCGGGCGTCTCCGTGATTAATGTGGAGATTTGGTTGAGAGAGTGGGGCGCGGTAATAAGAACGGGACAATCTCAGCCGCCCCCTCCCCACCTCCCCCCTTCGGCGTAGCCAGCCGTGAAATCCGGCCTGAAATGCATTACACTTCAGAGGAAAGAAAATGCGGTTCCTCATTCCGTTTCGGGAGAGACGGGGCCGGACGCAGTGGCGGCGCGTCCGGCATTGAGACGCTGGGGAGCAGTGACAGGGCCCCGTCGCTAAACCGACTCTGGTCCTGCCTCATATTTTCAGCCCTATCATAATAGCGGATGAGCGTCATTACACTAATTCTTATTTTATGTAAATAGCACAGAGAACCCGAATCGACCCGTGCAGGGATAATAATGATCATCGGGTTATTATTTCACATGCGAGCGACCCAAGTGCCTTTTGCCATTTGCTATAGTTAATAAGCCGGTGACTCTCTGATTCCTAATGTGGTTGGTATTTTTATGAAGTATTTGGATTTTTTTTTTTTGTGTGCAGAAGTCACTGGGGGAACCGCTTTATATCAGGATGAAGTACAGCAGGACAGGATGCATTCATCGCGACGAGGTTAAAAAAAAAGAAAAAAGTGTTAAAAAGGTTTAGAGGAGAAGCAGAAGCCAGTTTGATCCGAGGCGATTATAGCGCTGTAATAAAGCTCATCATCCGGTTCCCTCCAGATTAATTACATCAAATGAGACGGACACGAAATGCGGCGCAATTTTAAACCAGGCAGAATGAAAAGGCTGCGATCCGGTCGCCGCGTTGAAATGTCACGTCGCTGCGCAGAGTTTGATCTGAAACAAAACTGCCGCACGCAGACGTTGGGCGAAAACCGCAAATGAAATCGGCCACCGGTCAAACAGCGAGTCTGCGCGTCCGTTTTCCCTCAGTCTCGAATCTAGAAACAGTGACAGGCTGACGAGGGGGGTTGTCAGGAGTTTTAAGGCCGTGACAGGAGGAAAGGAAATATAAAAATAAAGATTCTCAAGCTGGGATAACGGCTGTCATGCTGAGGCCTCGGGATCTACAGTGTGCGGGGTGAAGCACGTGTCTAATCCACAGGGTCGCCGGTTCGAATCCGGGTGAGGGTTTTCGAGTCCAGACTGCAGTGGGGCCAAGGCGCCGAACCCACACACACACGCACACACACACACACGCACGCCTGAAACCCGTGTGTTGGAATCTTGACTCAGTAGTTGTAGAAGCTGGATCACTTTCCTCTAAGTCCCTATAAGAGGTAAAATAACAGGACCTGATGTAATCAACGCTCCAGCTGCGGTGTGTCGTGTGAAAGCTTTTTTTAAGGAATGAAATAAAATACAGAGCAAAACTCAGGGACATAAATTAAATTCTGGATTTTGCATTTAGTTTTCTTATTGTAGACAATTATTTCAGTGTAACCGAAAGCTGTTTTCTTTTTTTTGTTATTTGTGCATATGATTTAAAACACACCCATTAAGCAGGCATCGGTTATTATTTAACAGCCTACAATTAAAAATTAATTCTTTCCGTTTCTCCCGAAGATAAACAGCCGTTAAAAATCAGAAACGTTCATTTTACATCCATGAAAAAGTAAATTGCATTTTTTTAAATTATTATTATTTTTTTTTAGTTGGAGCAATTTTTACGTTGATTACTGAGAGGAAACGGGTTTTTTTTTTTTTTTTGTCGTTGGCGCGTTTCAAATAGCTTATATGCAAATCGGTCTGGATACATGTGGCAGCCGCTGAGACGCTCCGGCAACGCAAAGAGTGAACACAACGGTTCAGTTCAGAAAATGGGGACTCGAAGGGGCCGCTGCAGGAGCGTTTCCATTTCCCTGCATTCAAATCCAAATGTGTGTCCTGCATCTACTGGCTGCTTTTCCTGCATTACTGTCGTAGCCACCGGCTGGGAGCAGGTTCTTAGTTCGGCCTTATTTTTGGAGTTGGTGGAAATTTAGTTGCAACAAACAGGCGAGAGAGGGATTTTTTTTTTTTTTTTCCCCCCCGAACAGATTTGTTTTGAAATTCTCAGGCGAATTTGTCCTGCCATAAACTGCGGCACATACAGTTTGTCTGTTGCTGCTTTACACGTGTCTCTAAAATAACGTGTGAAATAAAGATGTGAAGCGGGAAAATGAGCCGTTGTTTGTCCCTTCTCTGCATCTGGATCGCGTCGAGGTTTGTTCTAACCGATAAATGTGACCCGTTCTTGATTTGAATAAAATAAAATAAAATAAAATAAAACAAGAACTACGTTTCCAGCCGCCCTACCTGCACTCTGGACTCTGTCAGACCGATCCTGAGAGCCAGCTCCTCCCGCATGAAGATATCGGGGTAGTGCGTTTTGGCGAAGCTCCTCTCCAGCTCGTTGAGCTGCGCCGGGGTGAAGCGGGTCCGGTGCCGCTTCTGCTTCTGGGTCTGCTGCCCTCCAGACTGGTTGGGGTTGTTGCTGCTCTGCTGCTGCTGCTGCTGCTGCTGCTGCTGCTGCTTCTCCTGCTCTTTGCTGTTGACCTGCACCGGGTTGCCTCCTCCGCCGCTGCTGATATCATCACCAGGGAGCATCGTGGTCCCCTCCACGCCGTCCGGGCCTGGGCCGAGCTCACCGGAGTGTCCCGGGTCAGGTCCCCCTCCGCCGAGCCTGCACTTCAGAGCCTCCCTGTGGCCCAGGAGCTCCGCGGCGGCATCCTTCATCCCTGCACAGACAACCAGAGCCGGTGAGATTTTTACAGGCAACACTTTCTCTGCAGGGGGGGAAAAGGACGTGGTTATGCATTCTGAGCTGCACACAAGCGAAACACTTTACAGGCAAGTGGGAGAAATCGTGAACAGTCGGAGCATCGTCGTGCGCCGGCAGAAAATGACACAAAAGCTGCACATGCACTAAACCGGCCCGGGTGCAATTTAACACACACAAACACAAAGGCGGAAATGTAAAAAAGCAGCTCTTTGAGGGAGACAAGTACAGCATGCGCATTACAATCTGCTCCTTAAATACTCTTAATTCAATTCGATCTCACTGATATCTTAGAAAATTGTTAAATCAAATTATGCAGTAATATAATAATAATAATTACTTTTCCAATGAATTAAGCGAGTTTAGTTCACTTCGGTCACATTAAGATAATATAAGAAGCAAATTGACAATTTTCTGAGCTTGATTCAAGATTAGAAGTGCCTCCAGCTTACAGTAGAGTTGAAGACCGGAGTTTGGTGATGATAACTCACCGAGGCGAGCATCCAGGAGGTCGGCATGAGATAGCATTGCGCACCGCTCCAGGGCGAAATGCTATTCCTAAAAAAAATCTCTATGACTTTAACCTATTTAAGAAATATATATGGCCTAAATGAAAGCAAATTCGGTTTGTGGTTAAAAGGGAGGTTGGTTGCATTATAATGTAGTTTAGAGAAATGGGGAGGCGCTTAACAACGGAATGAACCCATGAGCTTCTCCAAACGACGACCAATCAGAGCTGAAGCCTGAGGTATGTCAGCTTTAGCCCGGGACCCCAGCGCCCCCCCCGCCTCCATCCTCTCACACCCACAAGTTCATTCCTCCTCATTCCCGTAATTGGCTTTGATTTCTCCCCCAAATTACATCCAATAAAATAACCTGATTTAATATCTGCGTTGAAGGCTTCGACCCCGCTCAAGAAATGTTGGATCGCCGCGGTGTTTGTTTAATTGTGCATGCTGCTCTGCACGCGTTTGTGCGGGGGGAAAAAGCCGCCCGAACAGGAATCGGGAGTCATTCAGATGAGGAGGCGCTGAGTGGCCGATACGCTCCACGCGACGCCCCGGCGTGTGAGCTCGAGTCCGTCTGAGGCCGCGTTTAGGAGCAGTAGCAGCATCGTTGCCCCTTTCCTCCTCTTTCACGACACGTTTTAGTCTCCGCGACACCAAATGCCTCTTGGAGACCAAGTGAACCTCTGCTAATGTCCTTGATTTCCCAGTCAGCCAAACAACAAACTTTATACAATTCTAACCAGGCTAATTTTCAAGGCCATTAGGCTTTTATGTAATTAGTGCCAAATCTATACGCCTTTATTGCAAATATCAGAGTGGGATCAGTATAAATTAGTGGTAATTTACTAGTATTTAGGCCCAACTGTCAAGAGGGGAGGGTCCCGGTGTAAATGATGTGTGAGCAAATTAATTCGGCGGAAAGTGGAGGGAGTTTAACATGAGCTGTGAAAGCCCGCGTTTGATAGAAGGGACACAGTTAATGTGGCCGGGACGACGTGAGTGGCCTGACACCTGAATAGATACACGGGTAAACACACGATCCCGTGCGGAGCCCTTTGGAGGAGGGTTCCTAATCCCCGGGTTTTCATAATCCGTCTAAATTAAGGTTCGTGTTTTGGGTTTTTTTTTTTCAATGAGACAAGAAAAACCGTTCTCAAAAACCGGCTCCCCTCGTCACTGGATAAACTACAATTAGACTCAATTAGCACAACAGCTTTTTTGTCTCTCTCTCTCTCTCTCTCACACACACAAACACACTCACACAAGTCAGCCAAATATTTAAGGACCCCCCAAAAAAAAAAAAAAAAAAAAATCAGACATGCTTTAGACAGATGTCGGGTGGTTCTGAGAGAGCAGATTTATTTATTATGGGCTGGAAAAGTGGCACAAAGGAGGCGTCCGAGCGTGAACCCGGGGCTCGTTGGGGCTCTTTTCTTCATCCATCCCGGCTTCAATTGCCTCTGCTCATCTTTTATTTGTCCGCAATCTGGTGGCACGACCGACAGACCGGGAGGGAGGGATGGAGGGATGGAGGGATGGATGGAGTGGAGAGGAGTCTTGGGCGGGAGTCCGCCTCGGACGCATCGGGACGCGGAAGGGGGATCTCGTCTTTGCGCTGATGCCTGCGTCTTTCTTCAAAGGAGGAAAAGACGATGCGCGATTGGAGATATTTCCTGTCCTCTCCTTTGTCAAGGCTCCTCTTCCTTTTAGAAGCCGAACCCGAGGTAGACTTCAGGAGGTTTAAGACTGGAACTAAACGGTGCTGATTCAGACTAGGCTTTACAATATTTTTTTTTGGGGGGGGGGGTATAGCTCAACATACATTACCGGGTTTGTTTATTTTCCAGATTTACGACGAGATTAACTATTCGTACAAGTCTGCGGGCTACGATTACTCTAAGTAATATTTATGCGCAAAATTCCCGGTATCTCCCCGTGTTTCCATATTTTACGCAGCTTTTCTTGGCGCGCCGAGAGCCTGGAAGGATCATTTAAAATCATCACTTTGCGGGATGATGGATTGCGCGCCTCGTTTTACGGCTCTGCAATAGCCCCGCGGCTTTATGGCTGTACAAACAAACGTGAATGACTCCTCTCGCGGCGGCAGGTCATATTTAACCCAAACACCGACAGGAGAGGGGATCGTGGGACGTCAGGAGGCACGAGACATCTGTGCCAAAGAAGGGGGCTAAAAACACTAAAAACTTATATGAAGTCCTGCGATATTTTGTGAGATTTTTTTCTCGTATTTCCTGACCGAAAAAAGGGGCAACGTTTGTCAAGTTTTTTCATGGTGGATAAGTGTTTTTAATTTGTTTGTCTGTTTGTTTAATTGTTTGAAATAAATGCGTCTGAATGCTCCAAACAGCTCTGGCTGCCTGTAACGCAATTTAACTGGTTTAGTTGGTACAGACGGAATTGAATCTTGCGAGATTTCATGCTTCAAAACTTCACTCAATGCACTGGACACTTAACGCAGGAGTTATTATTATTAACATTAGTATTAGTATTATTATAGGTTCTTTATTTTATTTGAATATGAACCAATTTGTTATTTGATAAATTACCCACCCTGGAAGTCGGTATTCCTATTACATGCAATGCATTTAGTTCAACTATTTCAAAGGAATCCTTTCACTTAATAGTGTCAGTAGATTCAGTGTGTGTGTGTGTGTGAGTGTGTGTGTATAGAAGGTCTTTTTTTTTGAGGTGATAAGGCTGTAATTAGGGTAAACAAGGACCCAAAGCAGAGTTTGCTACATCTCTCCTCCTGCTCACATCAATCTTATGCATGATATAAATATAAATAGACAAACAAATTCGCCCCCTGCACGTTAATGCGGTGCATCTGAGTGGAAAGTAGACATTTTCACGCGTTGTGGAGACGAGGAGTGACTTTTAATAAAAGTGAAGAAAAAAAACACAACTGTAATACTACTGTAAATGGTGTGTTGGAGCGTCAGTGTCTGAGGACATTGCGTTTTTACCTCAGATCCCAGTGTGCGTGACTGCTGCTGGTGGACGAACAGTGGCTGGCTGGCGGGGGCTTGAACCTGTGACCTCCCGGTCACAGTACAGGCTCTCCGAACCGCTGGGCCCCAGTGATTTGTTTTTCCTTCCTCTCCGCGATCCGCCTTTGCAGCCTGTATTCACTCAATTAGAGATTTCTGAGGAGAAAAACAATCGATCTTCCATCTGCACAAGCCTCGGGTTTAACGAATGAGATTCTTGTTTCGTGCAGCTGATTTGGCGACAGTCTGGGGGATTAGGAGGAATAGGTCGGCTACTGTGTGGAAACAGGAGAGGAGCGGCTGCTGCTGCCGCTGCCGCCGCTGCAGCTCAGCTGCAACCGCAGCGGCCCGCTCCGCGTCCAGCCTGCGGCAAAAGTTTGACACGCACAAAGTTTAGCGGCGGCGCATCTGCGCCAAACGCACCCCGCCCGCTGCTGCGATGCGGGGCAACTTTCCCCGCAGTTACAGTTTATTTTTTTAATCATCGATAAACTGAAAATGGTGTCAGTCAGTGTTACGTTAAATACGCAGGATACCGCTAGACCGTTAACGCTCACGCCATCAAGCAGCGTTTTAAAACCGGGGATGGTTCCCGAAGAGCTAATCTTGCCCATTTTATTTACTGTTTGGTGGTTTAATTGGCTGTATAACAAAATCACAATATTTCGTGTGCCCATCAAATAGTCCCACACATAACAGCAGCTGTCAAATGAAAAGTAGTGGAGTAAAAAGTATATTTCCATCTGAATTGTAGTGGAGTAGAGGTATTAATAACACATTTAAAATACTTAAGTACAATTCTAACGTTTCGGACTTGACTTAAGTACTAGTACTTAGTTACTTTCCACAGCTGGATAAAACACCCTTTTTGTGCTTGCTCTCTCTCATTACCGGACTGAAAACGGCAGGTCAGTTTGCTCCGAGGTTATACTCGGGCCAATTTGTCCATTTAGGACCAATTCCAGGAGGCCCGCGGCTGGTTCCCCTGCCCAACTGGCAGCAGACAGGGCCAGGTCAGGTGATCCTGGGGCGAAGGGTGTCCAACCAGTTTTAAGAGAGGACATGCCGAGCACAGGAGGAGGACCTGCTCCATGGGAATATCGGAGCGACCTCAAAATACAGCTGACAAATCAGGCCACGAGGGATTTCCAGTCGTGGAGAGTAACCCCGTTGAAGCTAAATTCAGCAGAGTTTTGAGCTACTTGTTCTTTCCCTGACTATTTCCACCACATTTCAGACCGACAATATTTTTATGTCCTTTGACTCCGCCACGTTTATCCGACAGCTTCTCCGGATCAAGAGCCCACGTGCAAATCACGCGGCCCCAGCAGTTTACAGGATACGAGGTACTTCAATAAATGAAACCACCCAAACTAGCTGCATTCGCCCCACTTCCGCCGGCTGCAATAGTCATGAAATCCCGCTTTCGCCGCAATGCATTAGTCACAGAAATCCAATCACATCAGGACTTTGAACGGCGCCATTCTGCTGCCTAATGAGCCCCTTTACTTTTGGTACGCTAGGCCTGCATTTTGCCAATAATACCGCCTTTCACTTAAGCAACATTTCGAGCCCAGGGCCGGTAAGAGAGTATGTTTGCACTGCAGCGTACCCCTCGAGAACAGGATCCGGACGCTCCCCCTCCGGCCGCTACATGCTCACGGAGCACTCGGCAGCCCGCACACGGGGTCCTCTGGTCACATAAGCCCGGGTGCGGCGCCCCGCCGCCGCATCTCTTGCCTCAATTAGCGCCGCTGCCCTCTGTACGGACTCGATTAGGCCGTGATTTATCCGAAAGAAATATAATTATACCCCCAAATAAAATAATCAGCATTGAAGAGCGATTTCCTTAACGAGATGGAGCGGGGTAGATGTCACGGAGTAGCAGCGCCTCATTAGGGTGGTAATGAGACTTCGGGGTGATCCCGATAATTATCGAAATCTGTAAAATAAGGATCAAGTCAAATGTAACCTTAATTTGTCTGGCAATTCATTTATTATAAGTTCATTTATTAGCATGACTATTTAGGAAAGGACTACCTCGGCCTTAATACAAGGTGTCGTTATTTTAGGCCATTTGGATAATGGATGTAACTGCTGCAGGGACATCACACAGGCCTGTTTTATCATTCATGGCCATAACCAACATTTGTCATTTGACTGACAGGGTTGCCGAAAGTGCTCTTGTCTTTATTGTGGGTATAACACACACACACACACACACACACACAATTCATTTGGCTGCTGTTAACAGGAATAGCAGCAGGCGAGTACACTGTGCAAGTAAATCCATCGGTTAGTATTTGTGTCGAAATTATTAGCTGATTAATCCATGGAAGGAAAAAAAAATCCAACAATTTTGATAAGCGATGAAGTGTTTTAAGCCATTTTTCAAGCAAAAAAAAGCCACATATGGTAATTTGCTACCTTTCAGTAGGTTGATGACATTGTAAATTAAGTATCTTTGGGTTTTTTGGACTATTAGAAACTTGTGATGGGTATTTTGCAGTACCTGCTGACATATAGCAGAATAAACAATTAATCGATTAATCAAAAGAAAAATTGACATATTAATTGATACTGAAAATAATTGTTAATTGCAGCTTTTGTTAGTATTCTGGGATATCTCAGCATCAAGGGTTAGAGCCAATTAAGGTCCTGCAAGCTTCAGATGCATAAATAAAACGAAAGCAACATGAATTAAAAAAAAACAAAAACTGTCACTTCATAAAACACTGGAGCTTCTGCAGTGATCTGGATTTGTTTTTGTGTCTACAGTGGTGACCAATTCAAATCAAGCCAACAGTGGATCCATATCATTAAAATTGATGGTAATTACAAATAGATAAAAGATATATGTGTGTGTGTATTTAATCATGTCTATGAAGTCTGGGCTGTGTATTAATATGACAAAAAGCCTCCACTCCTCTACTGAAATAAACTCAAAGTTTATGATATTCTGGTGGGATTTTACACACAGCGGAGAAGCATTACCAAATGTGGTGGCATGTTAACAGTAAACAGTAGAAATAATTACATCAACAACAGAGACTTTGAATGTGTTCAGTTTGCGTCAATGGCTCCAAACAAGGCCTGATGAAAGGAATGAACATTTAAGCAAGTGAATCTCAGTGAGAACAGAAGCAGATCAGAAATCATCCTTCAAGCTTCACTGAGTCCAATACGTTCCTAGCCAGTTTGTACTCCTCCGATTCAGCCAAATCCTCTTCTGTTTCCTGGAAAGACACACACACACACACACACACACACACACACACACACACACACACACACATAAACACAGAGTTTTGTTTTGATGCTATTTTAGAGAAATGCTGCCATCTCCTATACCCAAAATGAGGAATTACAGATGGCTTAACAAGAATAAATCCAGAAGTCTTCCACTTTTTTGCAGAACTATCAACGTAAAAAACATATTTGAACAAACCTGTTTGCATGTCATTTCATTGTCATCATAAAACTTCATGCTTGAGGTCATATTCCAGTCAGTATCGTGTTACTGGGATCTAAATTTAGTAGTAAAGGGCTGGACCAGGTGAAAAACGTGACTGTATGGTGTCCATCAAGTGAGTGTGAGCTCCTGTGGTGGTCACCGCAGTGACAGCGCTGCTAATGAACTCTGATGAGCGTGCACGTATGCGCATGTCTGTCTAAAGGAGGAAGGGAGGATGAGTGATAGGGAAGTTGTCATGTTGCTAATTGCAGGTTAGCTCCTTCTGCCCACTATCCAAGGCTCATGTGAGAAAACCAACATGGCCGACTGGCTTAAGAGTTCCAAGTCGATAAAACAACTTCGAGATGTAATATTTGCGCGAGGGACGACAAGCCAAGAGGAGGACGAGCGCACCGCCTCAGCCTACCACCGGTGTTACGCTGTATTCGGTGACCGTTCGGATTCTGTGAGCTGTAATCAGTGAAACGGCGTGTTCCGCCTTCAGGCAATCTTAACTGCATAGTGCATGCAAAATATCAGTGATTCTTTCATTGATCTTCACTGAATGATAAAAGTAGAATTCGTACGATTTTTACTGTGTTGTTTATAATTTATCTTCTACAGCTTCGGCATCTGCAACACAGGCATTTGCTCTTCCCCAAGTGAGAAGCAAAGGCCGTTTTCCCCTCACAGCAAAAGAAAGAAATGGGTCAGGGCAGGGTTCCTGAACGCAACAGAGTAGATAAAATATGTGCTGAAAGCCCTACGACCCTTCAGCCCAGCAGAATGCCCATGATTTATGTTAAGATGGTTAATTACTGTAGTTTACTGTAGATTTTACTATAGTTTTAATTTCGCAGAAACAGTTGAAATTTGTTTTGATATTGCAGCTGAGTGAAATAAAAACAGTGTGTTATCATAAACTAACAGATGTCTTTATTCCCCACCAAACAAACTACTTAAAAAGATTCAATAAGGGATTCCAAAGGGCCTGTATTTGATAAAATGCTACTGAACTCCATCCCTACAAGTAACTGTGGCATTGTTTCTAGAAAGACATGTTGCTGTTGTGCAGCATACAATTTTTTATTTGAGCACCACAAATCCCATTCAGCTCCAATGTATTTGGGTGAAAGCAGAAATCTAAGTGGCAGACATTTTTTGCCAAATAAAAATGGAACACATCTCTATGGCAAGATACCAATAGGAATGAAATGACTAATATGGTTTTTGGTATAAATTGGTATGAGTAGTGTTGGAGCATTGGAAGTTCAACCAAAGTCCTTATAGGCAAGTCCCGCCGCTCGGCAGCCATCTTGGGAACGTCCCCGGGCAGTTGTCTCGGGCTAACTAGAACAGGCCCTTTTCTAAATCAAGGGGGAGACAGCCATAACTTCACTCTCAGTGTACATAAAAACCGCATGTATAGACTCGGTGGGGGGCAGGATATGTGTCTTACAACCGCCATCTTTGGCGTTACGGTCTTTTCTATTCAAAATACTTTAAAGTCATTTGACAAGAAATATAGTTTTTCATGTGTATTGAGAACCCATCAATAAAAGGTAGGTGCATTGGGAAATGTCTTCATGTGTTGCCTTGTTAATAGTACTGCATTCATGGAAGCTAGCTATCAAGACAGCAACAATAATGTAATGTCGTTTTGTTGTCTGGTTGGTTTTTCTTTCATTATCTGTGTCTATGGGAGTGTTTGCCTAAATCTGACATTAAACTGAAATCCAAACACAAACTCACTAAATGCAGCTCTACGGAACATTTTAGCCTCTTTATGCTCATCATTTCGGTTTTGCAGCATATTTGATGTTAGATGTCAAGAGCCATGACAACTTTAAAAGACAACAGTGTGTTAGGGTTTTGCATCTGTCAGCTGGTTTTGATGTTTTCCTGGCAATAGTGGCAAAAAACTGTTCATACCTCTTTACTTATATTTATATAACATTTATTATAATCTTTACCCGTCCTCCAAAATCAAAGTACAAGCAGTTAGTTATGCCTAGTCTCGCCTCCTTACGCCTGTAGGTTCCAGATCAGCCTTGTAAAAGCACCACAAAGCTGATCTGGAACTACTTCCTACCTTCCTGTAGAAGCAGAAAAAGGACTAAAAGACAGCCCACTGGATGGCAAAGAGCAAACCAGTTTGTGTGCAAACCGAGCGCAGTTTTAGAGTAGATTTACAAAAAATTGTTATTTCTGTCACCATGTGCCTATAATACAGTCACACCATGCAGTTTTTCAACAAGGCCATAAATTAGTTATAGTAACAATTTAAATGGACTAAGTTTCATCAGTACAGTTTTGTGCTGTTGTGAGATGAAAAATCGTTTTTACACTTCCACTTAATGGTGACCCAAGAGTGTTACGTACTAGTAACTGAAGCAGATCTGCGTGTGCTATGGCCAGACGGCGGTGGCAGTCTGGGATCATCATTCTGGACTCCTGCAACACCTCCATCTGAAACCACACAGAGACCACATCAGTGCCATCATCATTTTTATTAATCAGAGTACCCTGCTGTTATCATTTTTCATTACCCGTCTTCACAAAAATCAGCACATTACTGAACATGTATTTTTCAAGTTTAGAACATTAATTTAAACAGCCAGATACAGGAATATTCATTCGCTGAAGCCTTGTTCCTGACAATAACGTGCAGGGTGTCCCACATACACTCTGCTGTGGTTAACATCTCCCAACAAGCCGGCGGTATGAAAAATGTTATTGAGTTATCGATCGGGCAGGGAGTTGGGCAGCAGGGGACCACCTCGATCTGACTGTACACCTGAATGAATGAAGAAACCCTGAACCGAGGGCAATGTGATCAGGCGTAAAGAGGTATTACTACGCCTGGAGTGAAACTGTGTTACAGCCCGGGGAACTTTCACAGCCACGGCTAATGTGGAATTCCCCCAGCTGGCACCCTAAAGAGCAGAGAAGAGTTGGCTAACGCTGTCAGACACACTCACTCATGACAGATGCTTCCTCACCTAGCCCTCTGTCGAGCTGAAAAGTCAAAACATGGACTCAGTTACACACATGTACATTACACGGCTATGCACACTAACAGGCGCTCAGATGAACTCATGCACAGGCAGGCTGGAAGACTAACTGACATACTGAAAGACAGTAGACAACTAGTCGAGCTGGTTGCCATGTAGATGTGACAAGGTGAGCAAGACTAAGCGGAGGAGTGCTGAAACAGAGAAAAGTCATGGTGCCCTCCCAGTGCAGTGGAATGATCCCATCAGCGCCGGACAAAGATGACACTTACAGCGTATTGATTCCATTAAAATAAAAACCTCTAATCCATCCTGCCTCAGACCTCTCATCTCCAACCATAATCCATCTGGCCTCCCAATCTCCCCATTTAACACCAGCCAAGCCTGCAGCTCAGCCTGAGCCACCGCTCTATGAATGAACAAACAAAACAAAACACACACAGAATTTTAATGCTACCCGTAGACATAATGAGATGTGGTGTCTCCACAGCAACTCCTGCCTGAAACATGTAGAAGTGAAACCCAAATTAACTTGCTGGAGGAAGTGTGGCTCAGTACTTGTGGACCATGACCACATATTTTGTTACTGTCCATGAACTCAGCTTTTCTGGGACACAGTGGGGCATTTAATTTCAATGATACTGAGCTTTAGTATTGATGTTTTGTTTCTCTCTCTTTGGAGAAATGCCTAAAACGTCTGTGCGCATGTAATATTGGCCTGCTCAAGATATTTATGGCTGCAAGTGAAACCCCCTTCTTTTGGATGTTTTCAGAGACATGGTCAACTACAACTTACAGCCTGTAAATACAGAAAGACATAGGTCCATGCTAGCACCTCTATGAAGCTTTACTTAGGTACAGCGGTGCTTTGAGTTAAATGCTACCATCAGCACGCTTACAACCGAAAGTAGTGGACAAACGGAGATTTTCACCTGATGATGGCGCTTGATGAAAAATTAAGAGATCACCATCAGGGGATCACCAAAGTTATTAGGATCCATCCTCTCTCATCAAGGTCAGTACAAAATTTTCATTCTAATAGTTGTTGAGACTTTTCAGTCTGGACCAAAGTGGTGGACTGACTTACAGATGAACATTGCCAACCACAAAGCCACACCATGGGCATGGCTAATAATGCTGTGTGAAATGAAATTTTTATTCTCAGGAAACAAACAGTGATTAATGTCTTTTATTTAACATTCTTCTTTATTTCACCTTTTTGCCCCATATCCCTGTGTAATGAACTGTACCAATGTATCTGTCTGTGTAAATTGATGACCCTATCTTTAGGTTTTCTGTTTTCATTTTTCATTTCAGTCAATTTGAAATGTTATTTTAAAAAAAAAAAAAAAAAAGGAAAAAGAAAAAACCACACAGAAGTATCCACATACAGATAAAGTTAGTGTTTAAGATGCTACCAAGACATCAAGCAAGCTACCAACATTTGTATCACACAAATTTGCACACCCTGTACTGCTTTCTCAAGTGGACAGGAAAATGATGGAGGGCTGCAGGCATAGTGAGAGAGAATGGAGAGCAGGATATGGGCCAGTGATCTGTTAGGGACACTAAATTACCAGCATGTGTCAGTAATTATCAAACTCCTCCAAAGTAACATGATATAATTACATCTGCATCAAGCAAATTACAAAATCACTAATGATTCTCCTCTCAAAACCTAATTCTTCATTATCACTGTGGACTGACCTCATTACATGAATATGGGGCTACTCAAGTCATCGACATACAATTCACTTCCTAACTACGGGAGAGCAAAAACCCCTTTCACTTACTACAGCATCATAACAGTTGGTGATAAATGTATAATGCAAAGTTTTCAAATTAAGACACGTAATTGTTGTACAGTATCTAAGAAGCCAAAGATAGGACCCACGTACCTGTTTCTTGATGACATAATCATCTCCTGCCTCTGCTTTCAGGCGCTCAATCTTCTCCTCCTGCTGCTTTGCCTCAGTTATGTACGCAATCTCCTCTTTCGCCAGCCTGCAGAGAACAGGAAGAGAGGAAAATACAGTTCATAGTTTAAGGTAGTGACACAGGTGTTGTTCTATCAAACATGAAACATAAATGCACAGCCTCCCAGACAGATAATATAGGCCGAACCATGAAAAGGCGGGTGTGATGGTCATCTTTCACAGACAAGGCCATCTATCCTCATTCTCTCCAACGTTTCTCTGACTGAGGGGACACAGTGAGATCATCTCCCGTAGGATGGCAAGACACACACCTCCATATAACAACCAGTGAACACATCATTCCTTCTCACTGCTGCAGGGCCCACAGAATACTGGTATCCAAGTGGATATCAGCCTCAAATTATGCTTTGATATGAAATGTAGCTTACTATTTATACGGTGATCTAAAATCAACTTCTACAGATGTATTTGCATGAAAAATGTTTTATATCCAGAACAAACACTCACTATTACACTACATTATTTATAAAATACAGCTGCTTGATCGCTCCTTTGGACACATCCATGCACATTTATAAAAAATTTACAAGTCTTTCAAAAGGTCAGTCCAATCAAAAGCATCTGTGCTATCTTCTACGTGTAAACTATTGTGCCAGCTGTTTCAAAAAAAACTGCTAGGCCATAACACAGAGACATAAATAAAATGGAAAAATCAATATGCTTTCATAAGAAACAAGTCGTTAGCACGGAAATAACATTATCCCCTTTTAGGTTAGTATGGCAAAGTAGTTAGCAAACAGGTGCTTATTTACACATCAAAATTATTATTTATTTGTGTCCACCTGATGAATGTAGGTCCAATATTCACTCTCTTTTAGCTCAGTTTTTGGTCCCTACCTCCTGCTGAGGAAAATAACTGTCTCTTTAGCTGCTGAATGCTCCACTATGTTCATCAGCTGGTATCTCACTGTGTATGTGTGCGGTTGATGCTGAGCAGGTAGTTGACGGTGGCTTTTTAGAGCTTTTCCTCTGAAAACCGCATACGACGATGCTATGAGAGCGGTGAGAGTGAACCAAAACAGTGAAGTTGTGGTACAGAAAAATAAACGCTGACCTGAATCTCACTATCAAGCTCCATAAAGCTGAGAGGAGGTGCAGACTCAGCTGACAATTCTTTGTAGGTTCATCAATATGAAGCAACTGCTTTCACATTGTCACAATGTTTTTCACATTTTCATTTGATAAATTATCATTACATATCAAATCAGCTGCTTTAATAGCAATAAGACAAAACAACTGAGCGATTCTTAGTGGAGAGGTACCAGCAATGGGCAATAATGGTATTGGATTGATAATCAAATTAGACTGGATATATTACATAGATTTCATACTGCATGTGGATAATATATTTTTAAATGAGTAAATTTATGTTTTATAGGATATTTTTGTTTAATTTGAACATTTCTGGAGAAGGTTGAATGGATAAAGATAATGTCTAACACTCTGGGAATTTATAAAAACCTTCTTGTGATGAGTGATGATGGGGGGGTTGTTCTTTAAAATGGAGCTTTTAGGGATTCAACTGCAAGAAAAAATGGAATTATATATATATATATATATATGACACTGTCCTTAAAAATTAATTTCTTACATTTTCCTTATGAGTCCTTGTAATTGTAGAAACTTGTAAACAGTTCAAGGCTATGTTACAAACTGTAGGTACGTTTACTTGAACATCTGATCATTACATGAGTGCATCACTTAAAACTATTTAGAATCTTTGGCCAAATACAACACTGAAGACACTGTCTATGTCTCCACAGCCCAGAATGTCAAAGATCCAAATAGTCTATTTTTTTACCATTTCTATTTACACCACAGACTAGTCTATCTACACTATTCATTTAAGTATCCATGATTCTTATGTTTTTGACTACAAGTGCCATAAAAGAGAACATGAACCAGATGGTAACACATTAGCACAAGTAATTTATCCAAAATGTGTAAAAAAAAAAAAAAAAAAAAGATTGGTACAGTAAATAGGTTCTTTAATTAATTGCTGTCTTAACTTTTTCCTTGCTTATTTTAGTTTGAATTAGACTTACAATAATTTATAAAATATCACAATAGCTGTTTAGAAATTACAGCCATTTTTATACAGTCCCTCCATTTTCAGAGGCTCAAAAGTAAAAAAAAAAACAAGTTACTTATAAATATAAGGATTATTTTTAATACTTAGATGGAAATCATTTGCAGCCAATGACTGCCTGAAGTTTGGAACCCATGGACATCACCAAATGCTGAGTCTCCTCCCTTGAGATGGTTTGCCAGGGCTTTACTGCAGCCGCCTACGGTTGCTGCTCATTTGTGGGTCTTTAAGCCCTCAGTTTTGTCTTCAGTAAGTGAAAAACCTGTTCAATTGGGTTGACGTCAGGTAACTGACTTGGGGATTGAAGAATATTCCAGTTCTTTTCCTCATCAAGGAAAGAATTCTGTGATCCTTCACTTTAGTTGTCCTCCTCCCCATTATGTTTAGGGTCACTATCCATCCGTACTGTGAAGCACTTTCCTATTAGTTTTGCACCATTTGGCTACATCTGAGGAGATAGTATAGCCCTATACACTTCAGAATTCACCCTGCTACTTCCATCAGTGGTTCATCATCAATAAACACCAGTGACCCAGTTCCACTGGCAGCCATACATGCTCATGCCATAAGACTGCCTCCACCATGTTTGACAGATGATTTGTTGGCTTTTGATCATGAGCCGTTCCTTTCCTTATCCATACTCTTCTCTTCCCATCATTCTGGTAGAGGTTCATCTTGTTTTAATCTGCCCAATGCATCTGGTTCCAGACCTAGGCCGTTTTTTTCAGATTTTTTCTGGCAAAATCTAATATGGCCTTTCTGTTCTTGACTGTTACCAATGGTTTGCACCTTGTGGTAAAAACTCTGTATTTACATTCATGACGGCGTCTCTTGATTGTAGACTTTGACAATGATATGTCTGCCTCCTTGAAAGTGTTCTTGACCTGGCTAGATGTTGTGAAGGGTTTTTTTCCCACCAAGGAAAGAATTATGCGATCATCCACTTTAATGGTCTTCCAGGCCTTTTGGTGTTGCTGAGCTTGCCAGTACATTCGTTCATTTTAAGAATGTACTAAATTATTGCTTCTGCCATCTGTCTAACAAATTTGTTTTATTTTTTCAGCCTAATGATGGCGTCCTTCACTTGCATCAACATGTCTTTGGACCGCATATTCAAAGTTCCACTGAACAGCTACCAAATGAATATTCAACGTGTGGAATCAACTCCAGACCTTTTATCTGCTTTGTCATTAAATAAAGAGGGAACAGGCCACACCTGGCCATGAAACCGATTATCAGTCAATTGTCCAATTACTTTTGAAACCTCTGAAAATAAGGGATTATATGTATAAAAATGGCTGTAATTCCTAAATGGTTAATGCGATATTTTTGTTAACCCCTTGAATTAAAGCTTAACGTTTACACTTCAATCACATCCTGATGGCTTCATTTCAGATCCACTGTGGTGGGGTACAGAGGCAAAATTTTATGTTGTTACTGTCCAAATACTTATGGACCCAACTGTATGTATTTTGCTTATTTCCCCTTAATTCAGCCGTGTGAAAATATTCAGTGCCTTTAGATAACTCTGACTCTTATTGATTAAATTTAATTTGTTCTTCCAAAATACTCAAGGCAAGACTTTGCAGGAACACAATTCACAATAACTTCCACAACACTGATGATTTGTTTAATTGAATGAGTTTGATCAATGTAATTCAGCAAACCCTTTTCTTGACCAGTCCTACTGTGAAACAAAGTAAATTCTTAATTAATTTGTTGTTACCAATATACTTTTCAGATAGGTGAATTTCAGAATTTCTTAATTTTCAATTGTTAACACTGAGTTCCAACATAAACGGACACTGTAGGCCGCATGCCAGTTTCTCTACTTTTTCCAGTGTTGAGTAAACATGCAGCAGCCAGACAAATAAAAAACCTTTTGCTCTCCTTGTTAACTTTACCATGCCTTCCTGCTTGCACCTTACCACCATGCTTATCTGACTCCTTTATCCATCTCTATCGCCTCTCACACACACACACACACACACCTCCTTTTTAGAGATTAATTGATCATCAATTTAGTCCCTAATTTGGACCAAGTCAGGTGGTAAATGGGCCTCTTTTCCTTGATTGTTAGTGAAAATAGGCTTGACTACATTGATAAATTTTGATTATTTATCAATTACGGGCCAAATGGAACAAAATCTATTAAACAGATTCCGACCCTGATTGGCATAATGGAGTTTGAAAATATCACTATTGATAATGATTCCCAACTAATAGTCCTTTTCCGGCTGTGCCTGCTTATTGGAATGACAACACAAATTTCATTTTTCATAAAATCAGCTGCGTGTGCATAAGTGAGTGATCCTTCATTAATCATTTACATTACTGGAGACCCTTCCCTCTGTGTTGCACTACTCCTTGCTTAGCCAAGGAAGCCAACAGCACTCTGTCATATTTTACATCAATTACCACTTATTCTAATACAGTTCCATCAAGAGGCTTTTAAACAGGCACCATATGCAATAGCAGCTCCCTGCCTTCCACTCTCATTCTTGATGCAGAATGAGTGATGTCACCTGTTTAGAGTAAAAGAAAGTGGCAAAGAGGGGAAAAGATGGAGGAAGGAAGGCTGGAATAATTTGAATAAAACTGAAGGACAGTCTAATAACAAAATGTCCATTCCTCCCTTTCCAGTCCTGATGTTAATTTCTTATTTCTCCCAGGCTTGGAGCGCTGTGTGAATGAGGGGTGGGGTCGTGGCTGGTTTTAAATAGACCTGCCACCTCAGGCTTAATGGAAAAGGCAGCTCTCTGGAAAATAGAAAAAAAGGGAATTAGAGTCAGCCGACACACACACATTCGGCCGCCTCTTCTAGCACTGTATTTTTGAGCCACGATGTAGTCTGTGCTGGGACCGGAATGACAAAGGCAAATTACTGTTGTCATTTTATTAAGGGTATCCGCCTCGCTAGGGCAGAAAGCCACTGACTGGAATGTGCAAAAGCCACTGGAAATAGGCCTGGCTAAAAGAGCAGGCAGCTTTCCTCTAAACTCCAATATATAAAAGGGAGAAGGGAATGAAGAAGGCAAGAGGAGAGAAAAAGGAGAGAGAGATGGGAAAAAGACTGGATGGGAGGGACACAAGATTATGAAGAGACAGAAAGCAGTGACAGTCTGTACATTTAAACTTAACAGCTTGATTAAGGGTCCATGTCTTGGCAGTACTTTTGGCCTAGAGGGGGCGAGACGTATTATCTCTTGCCTTATGTTCAAAGAGTATACTCAAAAACATCGGCACAGTAGTTGGGGACAGTACTGGATGATGAAGTACACTAGTGATACTACTGCACTGCTTTTTTCTATACTGGACATTGAGTGACATTATCTTCTATGGGAAATCCAGCCTCCATCATTACCACCTCAGGGAGCCAGTTAGTAATCTGACCCTCATCAAAACACAATCGATAACACATTACAGAAACACCATTGACAGGAGGGAATTAGAGGTCTGCCTGATCGACGAGAGATACACTCAGACCATCATACAGACTACTATACTGAGCCCATCACTGCACCACACTTCATAATACCTACAATATTTTCTACTCCAGCATGGTAAATCTGGCCATTGTACAATTCAGATGCAAAATCAGAATGGATGCGAGGTCTATCAATTGGATGGCTTAAACTGGATGATGAGCTCAAAAGGTCCTAAATCAAAAGGCCTGTTCTGTAGCATACAAAATCTATCTAGACATAATGTACAAACCAAGCCGAATTTTTCTACAGTACAAGTTTTGATTATCTGATTTAGCACTGTCAAAATTGACAAAAATTATCTTTGACTATTCCTTCTAAAAAATTAAAACAAAAACAAAAAAAAACTAAAAAAAAACAACACATGGGTTCGAACCATTTGAATATCTTTTTTTTTTGGATATAGCTTGCATAGCTTGCATACAACTTTATCTCGAGATTCCGCAGCTTTGCCGTCAACTGACCAAAATCCAAAATATTTCCAAACGGGGCTTTTTAGATTGCTTGGAATGTAAGTTTTGAGGGGCATTTTTTCGCAAGTTTTTTACATTTAATAGACTAAACGATTAATTGAAAAATAATTGGCAGATTAAAAGATAATGACAATAATTGTTAATTGCAGCCCTTAAAATTTACTGCAGGACTACTGTATTGCATTACATCACCTCATAAAGGTGTTACAATTTTCTTTGTGTGTGCAAGTTAATGACTTGAATTCCCACACTTCACTGTAGTCCTTTAATATCACCCTACCAAGTGAGGTCTGCCAACTTAATTTGCATATACTGAAACAAACAATATGACTGCATGACTTGCCTGTCTCCAGGAGAACAGAAATGGGAGATTAATATAATTTTAACACAATATAACAAACCTGCAGATGGTGCTGACGTGTTATCCCCACATCAGATGCACCAAAAAAAAGGCCTCAGAAGGGTTTTTAGTGTTCTTTTAGGCTTACAGTATGGCCCTGATAAGCCTGGCATAGATGTGATCCTCTTGCCGTACAGATAAATTCAAGAGAAGTAGTCAAAAAATTTGTGAAAGAAGTTCATATTATACGGTTAGGGTACTACAAATGAATTAGAATAACCTATTTTTGTGTGGGAAATAAAAAAGCGTCATAGACTCAGTGGCCATTTTATTAGGTACACATGTAAAATCTAACAGCTCAGCCATAAATTCTACCTTTACCAAGATCTTTATTTTGATTGGCACTGTCAGAGGTTATTATTGAGGTTGTAGCTTGCAGTGGTGTTGAAGGATTTTATAATGTTTTGCTCATGCCGTTTATAAACATGAGGGCGTAAAAATATTATGACCATCTTTCATTATAATGCAGTCCAGTACAACAATACCACTTACTATGACCTCAATAATAAACATATAGTGAATTATCACCTCTCTGAAAGCGCAACAAAAACTGCACACTGCAGTCTTCCTAAATGTAGAATTTGTGGCAGATCTGTTGTATTGTGCTATACTTAATTGTATACATGTACCTGATAAAGTGTAAGGGGATTGTATTTTACAGTTTACAGGATATTCTTATGATGCACAGTAGTGTAAAAAAGTTTAAGGCATCTGATCGGTCCCAAATTCACTCTGCAGCAGGACAACGGACCCAAATATTCAGCCAGAGTCATAAAGAACTATCTTCTGTGACAAGAAGGACAAGGAGTCCTGTACCAGATGGTCTGGCCCGAACAGAGTCCTGATATCAGAGTCAGAGTGGGATTACATGAAGACACAGAGGATGCTGAGGCAGCCTAAATCCACAGAAGAACTGAGGCAAGTTCTCCAAGATGCTTGGAACAACCTACCTGCCAAGTACATTGAAAAAACTGGTGTTGTTCTAAAGGCAGTGATGGTCACAGCAAATACTAATTGATTTAGATTTGTTTTGTTTACTTCAATTTGTATGGAGTTCATTAATAAATAAAAAGTATTCATCGGATGACTTGTGTGCCTCACATCCATGTGAAGGACTTGCCACCTAGGCCATAACTAGCATTTAACAGGACACAATGAGAGGTCCCCTGTTGTTGCGTCATGACTGTGCAGATATTCCCTACATCACCGCAAATGTTTACCATCGGTTCAGACTGGGTGGGGAAAAGTCTTGCTATATGGAGCTAAAAAACAACAACAACTAGACAGGGCTTTGGTAAAAACAGCAGTATTTATCTAACGTTAGCACGGATATGTCCATGTGAGCATCACTGTGGCTAGCAATGGTTTATTTTATGTTTGCAACCACTAATGCTAATAAAATATCATATCATCAAATGTAAAGGAACTCGGCTACGAGTGACCATTTCCACGAGTGTATATGACAGTTTGAGCAACAATGCAGCAGACGTTACCTCACAGACGAGCCAAAATGCAACTTGTTCTCAGCAATGTGTTAGCTAGCTAACTAGCTCTAGCATGAGTCGACCAACGTTAGCTACCGTTACAAGTTAAACATTATTTATTTATTTATTTACGCTGTCTTCGAGAGTCCAGTGAGCTTTCGTTATCACACCAGAAACATTGCCTATGTAGCGTCAAACAACAAGGAAGTATAACTACTGCAAACAAAAGAATGCTGCCTAGCCATCTCGTCAATGACCGCAGGCCACGACAAAGCAGCGGAGTAAAATTAAAAACCTCCCGGGCAAACAGTCTCCCATGCGAGGCCTGGCTTCATGTCGAGCCCAGAGTTCCGCCCGGCTAAGCTAACTAGCTCCCTTTTGACATTAGAAGCTTCCTTGTGATGCAAAAATGACTACAACTGGTGGGGAAAAAACCAGCCTTACCGCTTTACGATGCCAGTTTTGATCTTAATTTGCCGTACTCTTGGATCTGCCATGGCTGTAGATGCTGTGTTATTACTCAGTCTTAACGTGACTCAGATAAATGCGCGGACGATGTGCGGGTGGAAGTCAGTGATGACGAGCTGCTCGCAGATAAGTCGATCCTTTCGGAGTGGATTATCGAGCGTTGGGATCAGAATGACAGGTTTTGGGGGGGCTCATCTGGTCCTTTTGGCTACATTTAGCTACATTTTTCCTGCAAATATGTTTATACAGTGGTGCAAATAGCCCTCTACAATGCAAAAACAAACAAAAACAAAAAAAAAACTGTATTCAAAATGTTGCTTAGGTAAAAGTACACTGTCAACAAAATTTACTTAACGTATCAAAAGTAAAAGTACTCATGCAGCAAAGTTAGAAAAGTTTCAGGGGTGAGCATTATATTATTGGATTTATATAACAGATGCATTCATGTTATGTGGCATTTTCATGTTGTAGTTGCTGGAGTGCGAGGCTATTATCACCTACTTTTATATATTTTGTGGTAGTTTGGTCTGTAACAGTGTTTCATGTTTTAGTAACTATATAATGTCAGACCAATGTTGTGGAGTGAAAAAGTACCATGTGGAGTAGAAATATGAAGTAACATAAATCAGAAATACTCAAGTACAAGTACCTCAAAATTGGACTTAAGCACAGTACTGGAATAAATGTACTTAGTTACATCCCACCACTGTAATTATACAGAGCAAACAAAACAAACAAACAAACAAAAATGAAAATAAGTTATCCATTCACTCAAGTCACTTGTGAATCATCAAAGAGCACAAGTGTTAGGACCCAGTGGAGAACACATGGAGGACTGTAGTCTTAAAACCACTGGTAAACTTTTCTTGACACGTAATTTATCCAGCTTACTTGTACTCCTTCAATGTCAGTATGTTATATGATTTATTCATAGTATTGGTGGACAGCTGTGTTAATCTTGTTTTAATCCTTGATGATAGGGTGGGTTGATGATCGCTGGATGTAAACAGGGTTTTATGTTATGCTGTCATTTATGAACATTGGTTTATGTAAGCTTGTGTGTGGGATGGGTTGCTGGGGGTTTGTTATATATCTTTAACATTTCATTATAGGTTTGATGAATCTCACTTACTTGTTCATGATTATGTCTGTGTCTGTTCTGTCAGACAATAAAGTTACAGTTGAAAGTTATAGTGACAGCTGTGTGCTAATATGAAGAGAAAACATATAGTAATTGAAAAAAAGATGTGGGAGAGTGATAACTAAGATTTGAACAAAGAAAAACCAAGTCTACAGAAAGCACTGCCCTTTTTATCTCTTTAGCAGGTGTAACAAAAACATGCGACCATAACCTCAGTGCTCTCTTTGGCTCTGGTGGAACTTCTGGAGCTTATGTTGATAAACCTGGGATAGATGGGTTCCTAACGGTACAGAAATGCAGTAGGGGTTACTTCGTCTTTTACCGGGAATGAATAAATGTTCCAGGCCAGCTAATAAAAGATAAAGAGTTTTACATCTATCTGTTTGTCCGTCTATTGAAGTGCAGGTACTGTCTCCTGCCTTTAGGCATGTTGACCCTTATCTGACAAATGTTCCCATAATAAGGGTCGATTAAGTAACAACCATTTTTTTGGGTAGTGGGCAGCAGTGATTTGGCCGTTGTTGCCTGCCCACCTCGGACCACCCCGCAAGAAAACATGGGATGTAAAATACATCAAGATACTCAGGAATCCGCGGATATTTTGCTCTAAATATTTTTTAATATTATTCAAAACTTAGTTTTCCAAAGTGAGATCCTAGTCTTTCAACTGAGCCCTAAAAGGAAATGCCTACTTTTTGGGTTGCACTTCTACTGGAGTGGACGATTATTATCACAGGCTACCTCAGAGTTTACTCCGCTGGTCTGGTTTACATCCCTTTCATTCTAATATAGCTAAATGTAACATACACCTATGTGTAGGTCTGTGTATTTATTTTTGCATTCACTTGGCTTTTCAAATTTAGTTTCAACGATCATTAAACTCTATATACAGACACATATTTGACACTCTGATTAAGTTAAGGTTTTATAAGACTCAGAATAAGCCAATTTCTTTATTCACACAGTATATCACTTAAGTTGAACATTTGACATGGCTTATAAAGCTGTATTACAAAGACAGCACATTCAGTATGATTTGAATTTATGTGCATCTGATATTGATTTGTGTGATCTATGAAAAAAGAATCAATTTCATAGTATTCTTCAAGGCTGCTTGTGTCATATAGTTATTTTTTTTTATTGCATTTGAGTCTTCAGCCTGCCAATACCATTAAAAGTTTATGTTACTCAACTCTGTTTCTGCACCTATAACAGTTTTAACACAGCGTTTTCCACAACAACAGAACACTAATTAAATGCAGTATGTTAAAGACACAACTCAAAGGTCTTAATTGCTCATCACAACGGATCATAACAGCGAAACCTACAAATGATGAGCAGAGCAGTTGTCAAGTGTGTAGTGGAGGGAGGAAGTTTATGCCTTTTCACATCCAGTGAAACCTTCTTGTAGCACGCAAAATCGTACATATTCCAAATTCTCTCCATAAAAAAAAGAAATTGTGCCTAACACGTCCTCACCCATGTATTTTGTCGTATAATTTGCGGTATTCTTCGATGGCGAAACCCATGTTTGTCGTGTTCTTTTCATCTGTCGGAACAAAACAAAAAAAAATTTACATTATCGCTGTCAGACTGAAGGACGTAAGAAAAATCCGACCTGAATGTGTTCGAGTGGTGCAACCATTGACAATCAGACCATAAGAACGAGCCAATGACGAAAGTGAGGTGGAAAACAAATATGATCATACACACAGTTTGTTTTAAGAAGGTGGTCAAGTGGCATCAAGAGCAGTCATCGGCGTTGGACTAGCACCGGTGCTGTTCCTTGTAATATGATTCATATTTAATACAATATCACTGTCTTTGGTTTCCCCATATCAAACCCCAAATTAAGTACAAATGGAAATATAAACCGCACATTTGATAGACCTCAGCAAATGTCTATTTTTCTTCTCCAACACAGAGAGGCCTATAGTTTATGTGAATACATTCATAATTCCACCAGCAGGACGACACAGCATCATGAAAGCCTGGCAAGTAGAAAGAGACTCATTAAATGTCGGATCTGCTTGTGTCACAAAACCAAATTCAATCCACAATAAGTTTTACATAAAAATAAACCTATATACTGACATGGAAAAGTACATTATTTGCACATTTATCAAGTGGACACTGAATAAATAACAGACACTAAAACACCTCTAAAGAGTTTATGCCCTATTTATAGGACAGTGGTGGAATATAAAATAATTAAGTGCAATTATGAGGTAGCTGAATAAAAATGTTGGGCTGAAAATAACCCAGCTCGGGGTTGGCTTGTGCATTGTGGACAAACCGAGCCAAACCTTATTCTGACCTGCCGTGCCGGGTTGGAAAACCAACCCAACCTATGGGTAATGATCATTTATAGGATACGTGTCTTCAGGCTGCATGGAAAGGATGTTGAAAGACCACACTAGTGTTTTGTGAGTGTTTTTGGGCCCATTTATAACAACTCGTGTGTACTTCACATTAATGCTGACCACATAGCTTATTGTATTACATGTTTTGATGTTTTCCCACCTTCTAGGAAACAGTTAGTTTCCATTCATTTCCGTGTCAGGCAGGGTGATAATCTGCCGGAGCTAGGAACCCCCCCCCCCAGTTAACAACTTCTCTGCATTCACTATTGTCCGAGTCACGTTCTTGTACCGTGGTAGTTCGGACCCAACACTGAACGCAGCTTTGGATAAAAAAAATATCAAACCACCCGCCGATTCGACACCGTTGCTTCGCGGATGGACGGTCCGCTGGCGCACCGGCGAGGAGCTCACAAAACGCAGACGGAACCATCGACCAGCAACGGGTAGAGGTTTGAATGAGCGCCCCCTCCGCCGGCTACAACACTCAAACGCCGCATAAACGTGGTGCAAATGCATCCGTAAGAATAGTCCAGTCACGAGCCATACTCTATGGCTACCGTAACACGTGCAGGGCACCCTTTCTGCACGACGAGTTCTGTTCCGTTAAATGCTTTGTGCTGACAATACTTTCATTTCGATTCGGTTTTCAATGCAGGCCTTTTACCTGTAGCGGGGTCGTTTTATCTCCATGGTTTCCTACCTGTACTGCTCCCTCCACCAGCTGTGAAGGAGCCTCTCAGTACTTTGTGCGTCTCCTTCTGAACACTGACATTTATTTTGTGAAATTATTGTTACGGAAACATGCAGGGCCAGGATCCCCCCCCTTTTAATAATTTGAACGAGTTGCCATTCTTTTATATTATACCGAGACCACATACGTTAACCTAGGAGGGTAAAAACCGGTTCATTCTCTCCCCCGCAACCGGGACGATCGAACGATGTTAGGTTTGAGATTTTTACCGCGCACCAACCGAGTCATTCCTTCACAAAATATCACTCCGATGCAAAAAGAGATATGAGCCTGCCCAATGTTTCTATAGATGTGTCTTCGTGAATAGAGCAGGGCGGAGGTTTCCGGGCCTGCATGCACCGGAGCTGCAGAGAAATCCTAGACCGGGCAGAGCTGGCGTGATTGCGCGCGAGTGGTGGGAAAACCCCGGGCTCTTTCCCCCGCAGCTTCATGGCCGCTGCTTATTGGTATTTTCCGAGTTTTCCAAACTAATAAGTGGCACTATCAAGCATTTGGAAGCGCCGCGGAGACTACAGACGGGCTGCCGCACTTAATTGATATTGAGCGAGGCGCCGGTAGGCGTGGACGGGGCCGCTGCTGGGTAATTTGCAGTTTAATCAGCGTTTGTAATGAGAGCCGCTGATTAGCGCGGGGTGGAAATAAAAGAGAGTTACAAGGAACGTCTGTCAGAGTCTGGTGATAATTCACGACTAATTGTAATGATTAGAGCAAACTGGATGACTTTGGAGTTTTCTAATGCGTTGCCTGTGCCCGTGCCTGTGAGTGTGCGTGTGTCCACGTGCGCTGGTAGTCTTTGTGTGTGTTGAATGTGAACATGCATCCGCTTGTGTGTGTGTGTGTGTGTGTGTGTGTGTGTTTGCAAGCCAGTTATAATCCTAAGAATCAGATATCAATCCACTTTGGCAATTTTCTCCATCAGAAATGGCGTAAAGCATCTGCGCGCATGTGAGTGCGTAATAGCGCGTGTGCGTTTGCGCGTGCGTGCGTGAGAGAGAGACAGAGAGAGAGAGAGAGAGAGAGAGAGAGAGCAAGGCTGAATCCCAGAGATTTGATTATCAAACAAAACAGCTAATTTATAACTGGGGAGGGGGGAGGATCGTTGATGGACTCTGCAGTGGCGAGGGCGAGATGTGTTCCTCGAGACGTGCCTCGGCCACTGCTGGAATAGCAAATGTGAAATTAGTGGGAAATGTGTGTATGAACGCCGTCGGTCAATTAGCGCGAGGCGAGAGGAAGAGGAGGGAGGAGGCGAGGAAATCAGCTGGTACTCTCACGGTGCAGATGAGAGCGCTCGCTCGCGCGCACATGCGCGCGCGCACGCACACACACACCCTGCAGCCTTCTGTCTTTCCTCTCCCTCAGAAGCCTTATGTGATTTCCTCTGAATTATAATAAACTTGTGGAAATAACATCTCAGGCTGTGATGGCGACTACAGAACTGTTTTATCATCGCATATTTATCTGGGAGCATTTCCTGAACCCACGTTAGCAGCTTTTATCACAGACCTTAAAGGGTCAGTTCACTCAAATTACAAAAAAAAAAAAAAAAACTCTGTCTAACGTCTGGCCGTTGCAGATAGCTTTACTTTTATTTGACCAGGTTTTGAGGTATCCATCTCTGACACTGGTGCCTCTGTCCCCCGTCACGGTGGAGGTGCATGTTATTTGGTTTGTGGTGCTCACAGAATGAAAAAAATATATATATATTTAAAATGATCAACAACAAGAACATCTACTTATAGAAGCACTTACTCTGGGTGACCATTAGAACGTAGCTCCGACAACTGTGGATTATCCACACTCAGGGACACTGTCTCCGGACAGAGATGCTGCTGCTGAAAGGTTCTTTTTCCCCTTTTCAGTTCAGTCTTTGTTGTCCCACATGGTACAGACACATTAAACCGGATTCCATCAGTAAAACAGAATTTAAAAAAAAAAGAAAATCAGTCAGAACAAGTAACACACAAGTGCAGTAAAAACCAATCCATGAAAACACGTGGTGGATGCAGTATTCAGACTTTACTTAAGTGTTACAATACTGCAAGATAAAAAATACTTCGGTACAAATAAAAAAATTCTGCAATTTGTAAGTAATGTCAGCAAAATGTACTTAAAGTAAGTAGGTGTTCACAATTGTAAAAATGGCCCCTGTGAGTGTTATACTATTAGATACTATTGGATTATAATTACTGCTGCATTAACGTGTAAGCATCATGTCAATGATGCAGTTGGTCACAGTGGAGTTAACTTTGTGTATTTGATACACTGTTGGGAGTTTAATCTATAACGGTGCAGCACATTTTATAGGAGGGTCTTGTGTTTTATATGTACAATCTCAATCTGTGAACTAAAGCGGTTAAATAAATACAGAAGAGTAAAAAGTACAGTATTTCCCTCTGGAACGTAGGGGAGTAGAAGTATAGCATAGCAGAAAATGGAAATACTCAAGTAGAGAACAAGTACCTCCAAATTGTGCTGCAGTACGGTACTTGAGTAAATGTACTTAGTTACTTTCCTTCACCGGTAAAAACACATGACAACAGGCAAAACCAACAGATAACACGTGAAAAAGGAAACAGTCTTTAAACAAGACTGTAAAACAGGGGCTGTTTACCTGTAGCTAGAGTGCAAATGAATTGCTAGAGTATAAATAAAGCGATGTTATTACACGTACCAAAAAAAGAATATGCACATGGCAATGGGAAGTCTACACATCTGCCTTAGAAAAAAAAAACGCCCTTAACAAGCAGCACCAGCTCACGTTGTTCAAAGCCTCAGAACCTCCAGTGCTGGTACAGATCCCAAAGTTTCCAGAGAAGAGAGAACAAATTTCCCTGACAGGGTCAAAGAGTGTAAAACAAAATGATTGATCAAACTTAAAGCTAAAGCTAAGGTTAAAGGAAGCAGCTTAAACTCTTAATCCAAGACTCTTCCATTGAAAATGTTTATGAGCGTGGAGAACTGCTCACCAGTAATTTTACTGGCTGCCTTTAATACCCGACTGTTCTCCTGTGTTGTTTTTTTTTTGTTTTTTGGATGGACTTCCAGGGTATTGTATGATGCTATAAGTCCAAAGGTTAAAACATGTACAATCAACTCTCAGTCAAATATGTCTTTTTTTTACTTGAGCAACCCGCTGGAGTCTGTCATTTCGTCTGTTAATAGCCTGAACATGTTTTATTTATTGTAAGACAGATTTACTTTCGACCATAACAACTTTTTCTTTCAAAGAATTTTTTAAAACTGTGAATTATTAATATTTTCAGTGATTTAAAGGCTTACCGACCATAAACTTACAATGAAAAGGGCTCAAAAACATGTAAATAGACTGTATTATAGTCTTATTTCTTACAATTTTCTGCTGTGTTTGTGTGTATAAATAGTGAAACAATATTTTTTTAGGGACTTGAAAATTTCTTTATTAATATTTTGAGTGAGTATCGCTAAAGATGTGCATATTTTTGTAAGGATCCGTGTCATTTTTCTTGTTTTTCTTCATCTTGGGTTCCTGGTGGCTTTATACTTTATTAAATTGACAAAGTGATAAGTCAGACTGGTAGCTGAGTTTAGAAGGTGCTTTAAAAAAAAAAAAAGATAAAAATGAGCCAAAATGAAGTTGGACTCTTAAAGAAAACATTAGTTGGTCTGCTTTTATTTAGAGCTGAATCTTTGACCTATAACTGTGAACAGCGTGATGACAGTGAGACCTGATTATTGACCTCTTTCTCTATTTTCAGTGAAATGAATCAATTCCTCACTTTGTTTCCAGGTGGCCCCCTGGATGCCCCCCTCTTCTCGGTGACACCTCTGGCTCCCGGGCCCCGTTTGGGTATATTAAAAATGCATAAGACCTCCCTGGGCACAGCAGCAGCAGCAGCAGCACCACCACCACCACCACGGATGACCTGTTTGGTATCAGGTGTGATGTGCCACTAAAGTGACCTTCTCCATCTGATCCTGCTGGTCTCTGCTATGCAGGGGAGACAGAGCTGGACAGGCCGGCGGCGGCGCACGATCGATTCTCCAGCGAGAGGTTATCTATATGTGGTATTTTAATGTCACGGAGTCAGGCCAAATTGATAGTGATAAATATTTGCCGGAAGATTAGGCGAGGGGAGTGTGTCGAGGGTGCTGCATCTCAGACCTGTAACCCCGGCAGAGCTGTTCCTCTCTGTGTCGGATTAGCCCCATCCATCCAGTGTCAATGGCTGTCTTGTTGAGAAAATCAGTGAGTAAACACGGCTGACAGAGAGCGAGAGCAGCGAGTGTGCATGTGCGCGTGCGTGTGTGTGTGTGTGTGTGTGTGTGTGTGTGTGTTAGGTGGTAGATGGGCGGCTGATTATTCATACAAATGGACTCCAAACTCTGCCTTGTCCCTCCAAAATGTGTTTTTCCTCTGTTCACCTCCTCCTCTCCTTTTTCTCTCCTCTCCCATATTTACTCCCCCCTGCTATCTCCAGAGATACCCTCCCAACCCCCCCCCACCCCCCGTCCTGCTGTTCCCACTTTGTCCCCCATCAATCACTGCGCCATTGTGTCCTGGATGTTATATAGAGTGACTTAAATTTCACCTCCTTCATCTCTATTCACTCCCAAAATCATTCTCCATGAGGGTCCAACACCGCGGCCGTGTTTGTGTGTGTGTCTGTGTGTGTGACGGTGTGTGTATCTGAAGGGGAAAGAAGAATGAGTTTTTGAGGAATAAACACACCCTCCGATGTAACAGAGGAATCATCTGGACATGTTCTCGCGAGCAGATTTCATCGGAGCGTCTAACCTGAAATTGAATGGGAATGCCTTTGAAACATGGCCGTGATGAAATTAACCCGAACATCCTCCAGTTGTTAGAGTGGATTTAAAGGAACAGTTTGACGTTTTAGGAAATGTGCTTAGTCGCTTTCTCGCGGAGAGTTAGATGAAAAGATCGATATCACTCTCGGGTCTGTCTGTTAAAAAATAAGGACTCAGCGATTCCGGAGAAGAGCGCCGGGCTAACTGTTTCTCCCTGTTTCCACCCTGTATGCTAAGCTAAGCTAACCATTTGCTGGCTGTAGTTCCAGGGTCCTGTCTGGGATTTAGACAATAAAAACACCCTTGGTTAAGTTTAGGGAAAGATTGTGGTTTTTGTCAAATGTAAATTAGCACGTTATGGCTGAGGTCGCCGAGAACTTTTTCTGTATTAAACCAGACCATGATCTTTCCCTGACCTTAACCAAATGCTGTGAGATTCTAACAAAAAAAGGTTTCATCATTTCCTGTATTATAAAGAAATGGTACTGCAAGAACAGACATTTTGGTGAAAAACAAACATTTTGTCCATTACATTCTGCTGGTATGTTCAGTGTCGGCATATTCGCAATCTGCCAAATACGTAAATTAATAACTGTTCCTTATCACATTAATAGAAAAAGTCAAAATTATGTTTCCTGTATGTATTTGCTGATGCATATTAGTTGTATATAGCCGTAATTTATAGGAGACAGGGTTGCTTCAGCATGAGAGCAAATAGGTAATCCTCAAAATGTTAGTTAAACTATTCCTTTAAGAGCCCTATCAAAAGAACAGGAAATCTGGCAAAAAATAAAAAAAAGAAATTCTGAATAATGAGGCACATTTTGGCAGGAAATAATAAAATAAGGTCAAAAGATTAAAGTTAGTAAGTTAAATACACTCATTTTAGTCACTATTTAGAAAACACAAATAGAAAATCATTCAAATTCCCCTTTGGTTGTTAAATATCATCTTTGCTGGATTTAACCTACAAATATTCTAACCAGGCAACGAATTTGAAAATACTTTCATGCCATCTGCTGACTGAGTACAACTTCATTTTTCTGCAGCAGCCCTCACAGTGAGCTGAAATTTCCTCCCGTGGTTAAATCCGCTGGAAGGGTCTCTTTTGCCCTCCGTGTAAAATGAAGACATCACATCTCCAACGCCGTCCCCGTATTTTATCAGGGGTCCCTGACAAATAGGGCCTCCCCGCTACGCTCGGATGGCCACCTTCATTCCGCACTTGGCTTGTTTACATAGCACCAGGACCATTTCCACGGATTAAACAAATCACTGCCCGAGGGGGACATCCATAATCCGCTAACGGGTCACCAGCAAGACAGTTATAAATGCCTGTGTCCAGTATTAGGGGTTTAATAGATGTCCGTGTCCAAGGATGACCTTCCCTGAATGCAGCACCAGCCTCTCCCTGCAGTTTATTATTGGATAGGGAGAAAAAAATTAAGAAAATAAGAGAAAAAGAAGCAAGGCTTTGTCACAAAAAATGTCATTATATTATTATTAAATGGCTCGTTTTAACACAAAAATTGGTATTTCTGGAATCAGCCTCACTGCAGAGGGAGTGGGACTCGGTGATGAGAACCCATCACCTTTTATCAGCTTCTATCACTCTCTGAAAGATTTGGTGACACCCCTGGTAATAGTGGGAGACATTTTTCCCACAAATAGAAAATGCCAGTGAAGAAGATCAGTAAAATATTGTATGGATCTCGGACCAATTTACTTCATCATTCCACATTACACTCTTATGAATTGTTCAAATTGGATAACAAGCGCTCAATTCACTTTATTATGTAAGTTAAATTAGACTTTGCAAAAAAAAAGTAGTTGCAGTGGCATTCAGTGGCTCCTTGAATAAAATGTAATTTGTGTGAGAATTTGTTGTATCTGTCACAAATATTCACAATTAGCGGCGGTAATTATTTGATAGTTTCTGCAATTATAGCTTAAACGGTTAAATTTGGAACTGTGTGGAGCCCTAATTGGCCTAAATGCGATATTTTGCATATTTGCATAATGAGGAAATTGGTAGAAAATTGTGTTCATTCATTTGTGAAAAATCCTATGAATTTTATGAATTTGAAAGGTCTGTTCCTGCAGTCTGTGACTTTGCTGGCTGCTCCCTGAGGGCCCCTGGGGAAAGTGGGGCACCGGCAGCAGGCCAAATGGAGGAGATTTGGAAGAGAAAGGCAGAAGAAAGGGGAAAAAGTGCAAAGGAACTTTATGTTTGCAGTCTGGGGCCAGTGAGAATTTAAATTAGGTAACAAAAAGCGCCGTTAGATTGTTATTGAAAGATGCTCAGGTAGCATTCAAGGGTCATTTAAGTTGCTACGACTGAGAGGTTAGTGACAAATGTTGGCTGAGAGATTGTTTTTTTTTGCTTTTTTTTTCCTCTTTGGCTGTTCGACATAAGCAGTGATAATGATAACATTCCCAGAACTGGAACAACTGCAGACACGAGTCTCACAGTAAATTAAGATTTTACTTCAACTAAATGTATAGCACCATTTCATTTCATGCCTTTAAAAAGCTTAATACATGTTGGTAAAGATCATGTTACTCGGGGCATCCTTCCATTTTCTATAATAAGTACAGGTATTTGTCGCTTTTAGCGCAGTGTAGTGTACTTTTCCTGCATAATTAGAGCTTTTGTTGCATTGGAACTGTTCTTTCTCATTCTGTCAATCATCACGTTTAACGCGTAAATGGCCGTCCACACCAAGAATGATCACTATAATGGAAACTACAAATATCACGGTATATCGTTTCAAAAATCGTTCTAACTCAAGTGGAGGGCTGAGTCCAGATCACAATTTACAGGGCGTCACGTTCAACGTGGCGGAGGACATTGCGGAGAGACTCAACTTTGAGGTTCACCACCGGCCAATTTTCCATTGCGGGGCTCCGATTCCGCTGGAGCACGCGGCACGAGCTTGGCGCCACTGTGTGGACGCTCACGTCGTTATCGTTATAGTTATCGTTCTTGGTGTGGACGGCCCTTAAATCTGGTAATAATCAATTTTCTGTTTTTTTTTTTTTTGTCCACACGTCCCACGAGAAGACCAAAACCGATCATGAATTGTTCCTACTGACAAGTGCTCTATTGCCACAGAGCTCCATAGCTGTCCATTAAAAACACATCAATGAGCCACACCGTTGCGCTGGGTGACATGTTCCTTCATTACCATGGAGATGGGCACAGTAATTTATTTCAAGTCAATTCCGCATACTCCATCCTGCTTCTTTAAATACTAGAGCGTCAAATGTGTATTAATCCGCCGATTAAAATAGTCCCCAACAAATGCACCATTTATGCCCGTTTGAGTAATGTTTGCTCAAAATCACAGAGCCCAGCTGTTTAAGGAAACTACTGAGTCTTTTCAGAACGTTAAACTACTTCAGTATGAATGAATGGGTTTAGGGAAGAGAGCAGAAAGGATAGGAGAGTCAGAGGGTAGCGAGAAATGGACTAACACATTGTTGGTTTGGATCTTTTCATAGGATTCGTTAACGACCGCGTGGCCCCGGTACACGGTGTCTCGCTGCGGTGTAGCTCATTTGTAGTTTTCTGGTGAAACAATAATTGCTGTCTTCGCTGAAAGTAACAAGCACAGTCTGCAGACTCACAGTATCACGTGCTCCGCTGTTTCATTAAAAGGGACAAAATCATTTCTTCGGCGGTGCATGTGTTTTTCTGTTAGAACACAGTCTGAAAATCATTACATGAAAAATGTTACGTGATCAATTATTTTTACAATTTACAAAGCACATAGCAATGATAACATCTATTTTCATTTTTATCATTAAATTCTGGCAAAACCCAAAAACATCTTGATGTTTTATTGTCGACTTGTGGAATCTGTAATATGTATTTCATCAAACCAAAAGCACGCGTATTCTGTGCACACCTGTTTTCGAGAGGTCAAATCTTCAGATCTCATTAGTTTCAAAGGTACTGACTCTTTGACACGGAGCCAGGGCCTATCAAGCAAAATGGGTTTTAGAAAGCGCTGTGATATCAGGTCAGTATCAGGTCAGATTTACTGTGGTACAAATCGGAAGCTTCTGCAGGCTTCACTACTCTTAGAAGCAACGCTTACACTAAGTCAAAGGTCGGGTGTTATTAGTCATTTTAAAAAACAAAACAAAAATCCTCTTATTTTCATGCCAAGTGTGGCTATTAAAGTGTGGGAAGTTTTGAGGGGCGAAGCTGGATAATCAGCAAATTCAGCAAAGCACAGATACCCCAATATATTAAAGAGTTGTAATGAAAAAAAAAAAAAATCAACTTGACTGAAACCACATTAAGTCACTGCCAACATTGGCAACAACATAGTTTTACCTCCCACTCTCCACAGAAGACAAGTTGAAGCTGGAGCTGAAGAGAGGCTGTCTAAGGCTTCCTGTCAGAGCAGGTCCGCACTGACACTCCTCTCCCACAGGTATCACACAAAATACTACACAAAATATAATAAGTAACCGTAAAAGAAAAAAAACCCCGTTATGCATGTAAGCTAGAGCTATTTTGCTTTTAAACATATTTGCTGTACTATCGTAATATACTATTCATGTAGGGATACTGTGGCGTGAGTAGCTATATTATGAAGGAAAAAAAAAAATCACAAAAATATAACAAAAATAATTTTTTGCATTAAGTGGGAAGATTAAAAGATTGTGATCAGGGTCAAAAGGGTAAAAGGTGATCAGGACAAAACGTGTTAGTAGCCCCCCCCCCCTTTGGCCTGGGATCCTTAGGCCCCTCCAGTGATCCATACATCCCTAAAGGTGACTTTATTAGCTCCTCACATCTGGAGAGGCAGCTGTGAGGAGCTAATAACGTTTCGTGTAGTATATTTTGTACAGCTAAGAATCACATACCATATACTTGTGGGGATCCCAGTAAACAATATCTGCGGGTTGGGTTGCGAGCTACTAGCTCTGAGTTAAATATGCAGCTCGTTGTAGCTGTTCGGTCAGGTGACTGAAAATTGTTTGATCTGCCAGTGTGAGGACAAGCCCTTCACGGACAACGTTTAACCGCCGCTGAAATATCACGCGGTCAAGATAAAAATTCAGATTTAAAGCCAGACAAATCCGTTCCTCTGAAACATGCATATTATGTCCAGATGATACTTAGAGCTATCCACCGTTCAGCCTCTCTGTAGATATAGGAAAAAAAATAAAATAAAAAATGGGCCCCTCAAAACTCAGATTGCATTATTTTCATCTTAATGAGAATCTGGTTGTTTATGTTTTGTGATTTGAGGATCATCCACATTAATTAGAATTTGACAGATCCAATTAAAATTGTAGGCCCATAATGATGTGATGGGGTTGCCACCGGGGGAGCAGCCTCAAAACAAACAGCACTAGTTTAATGTAAAGGTTGAGGGGCTGGATCACAGAGCCTTGAAGAGGAGGCACCAGTGTGTGCGAGCGTACGTGCACGCGGGCCTTTTTTCCCCATATAGTTGCTCTGCTCTGCCATTCCCCCAAAACCTCATAAAGCTCATAGACAATAATGATCCTGCCATGGACTGTAATGATCCCGCCATTTCATGGGGTATTACACTATAATGATGATAGTCCTCGACATTTGCATCCCATCCAGCCTTTAGCTGCCGAGCTGCACCTCCATCTTACCTGGCACGGGTAATTTATAGAGCAAAGGCGTGAATAAGCCGCCCTGGAATAATACAACCTACACTTAGAGTCAACCGCAGAGATTTATTACAGGACCGTAAACCCAAAAGGCAAATAGAATCGGCCTGCTCGAGTGTGTGTGCGTGTGTGTGTGTGTGTGTGTTTGTAGTCGGTGTTCAAGAATGAAGACATCCATGAAAACCCGCCAATGACAGCGAATGAAGGATGATGGGGAGGTGGCTGTGAGACCTGGGAGGGGAGGGGGTGACGTGGGTGGGGAAGTGGGTGTGGTTGGATCTTAAAGATTGTCATCTGCAAAGAAAAAAAAAAAAAAAAAAAAAAAAAGGAGTTAAGTAGGAAGGACCAAAAAAAAAAAGAAAAAAAAAAAGCTACCTTCACCATAAATATGTTCTTTGTCGGAGAAATTTTTCACCACCGTTCTCTGCAAACAGAGAGACACATGCAACACAAAGACGACACACACTCAAACACACAAAATCACTGGAAGGAGGGGAAAAAAACAACAACCCTGCGCGTATTTTACTCTGAGAGTTAATGGGAATAAAATACCTTGGTGGATGAGTGCAGATGTGTTTGATACAAATAGTCATTTTCCTATTTGCTGCCTCATTGAGCATGATGAATGATGGGAGTCAGGGAGGCGGCGTGATGAATGGCAGCACCTTGGCTCCATTGCATGCCCTATTGATTCTCCTTCTTTATTACTCCTACAACCCAGCTGGCTGCTCCTGCCCTCCCTACACTCTCTCCTCTCCAGTGGCGGCGGGGGGGGGGGTCTTCTTTGTACAGTAAGGCCCCACCTCCTACAGGAAGACTGTTTTGTGTGTGTGTGTGTGTGTGTGTGTGTGCGTGCGTGAGTGTAAACATACACGCCAACAAGCATAATGTGTATGTGTGCTCATGGGCTGCTGGGAGTTCATGGATAGCGGAGAAATGAGTTTTCTGATCAGCGGATTAGAGCCCAACAGTCTGTAATAGGGACTTGTCTGAGAGCTGCTTAGTTAGAGGGACCTCTCAGATGGCAATGAGAGGGCGGGGGAGAGGAAGTGGAAGCAACGTGAGAAAAGCACTCAAACTGGGCTTTAAAAGTGGGAATCAAGGGAACGGTGAGAGGACACGCAGGTGGACTTTCCACAACTTGTGTCGGGGATGAGATTATGACAATCGCCCCCATTGAAGCAGTCGAAAGGGAAGAACGTGTCATTCTCAAGCAATAAAAGTCCACATGTATTAGGAGACTATAAGTTAGGGGGGAAAAGATAGATGAGTGTTTGTACTGAATTTATAAGAAATGACTGAAGCTAAAATACATTTCTGTTAAAAAAAAATATAGAGCTGCAAAACTTAAAACAGGCTACAGGGTAGGATTCAGCGCTAATTGTTCTTCTTGTGCTGTATAGAGAGAGATGGTCTTGATGTTTGGTAAAAACCTAGATGGTGAAGACACCATCTCATGAAAAATAGCCACCGTGTAAAGCCCCCATGTGAAGTTAGAGATCTCTGTGTGCATAGCTACGTTCAGGTCCATTAGCCAGAGAAACGTGCAGGTTTACGTATCTGTCTGTCTGAGGAGGGTTTGACTGAAGACAAAGTCTATTTTATGTTTGATTGCTCATTATGATGATTTAAGGGCTACACCTTTTAATTTCTGATGAGTTCTTCTGGTTGGATGATTATTTCAAAAAAACATTTTTTTTGTTTTGTTTAGCTTTTTTCTTTTTCAGAAGAGCTCATTTTTTTTTGTTTGGAGAACAATGCAAAGTTCTTTGTTTGTAATATAATGTCACACGTAAACACTTGTGTTCTTCTCTCGTCGCTGTCTTACACTGTACGTCCCTGCGAGTACTGGGTACTTGTATGTGCATTACTCAATGGATGACATAACTAAGGAATACTGAAGTGTATTCGTGCAATATTTAACGTCCGAAGAATATCTGGTGGACGTGGAAAATCAATGAGGTTTTTGTTCAAGCAGAATTTCAGAAGTGTGGAGCTGGAGACATCGGGCTGTTGGTCGACAGAAGTTGGTTACTCATGCACCAAAATTACCCTCATGCGCAATCAGGGAAAACCTGGCACGGCTGCTAGTTTCAGTGCATAAATACCATATGTATATGAAATACAGCCAACTGCTTTAAGTCACATCGAAGCTTGTCAAGAAATATTAAAAACACTGCTGTTGTCTTTTTACAAATGGCCTTCCTATTGATGGTGAACTCTGCGGCTCAAGATGTATTTCTAATGATATTTAGTGTCACATCTACAGTACAGTCTCGTAAAAACTGACCGTGACGTACTAGTGGACACACACACACACACACACACACACACACAGCCGCTGGAAATACTCACTTACAGCACCAAATGTATAATCCGCCGCTGAAAATAGTCCCCCACGAATGCATTATTTCCTCCTGCTTGAGTAACATTTGCAAAAACTACAGTGCCCAGATGTTTCAGGAAATTGAGCCTTTTTAAAAAATGAAACTAAACATTGGTGACCGTTTTGTTTTTTTGTTTTTTAGAGATTTACGTCTTCATTACCGTAACACTTTGTCGTTTTTTTTCTTCCATTTGTTGACAGTAAGAAAATCAGAGCAACATTAACCTTATCCGTTGAAGAGTGATTGAAGGAAAGGCATTGTTAGATCATGGAAACGTCTTCATAAAATGAACGACGGCTCATTAGTAAGTGCTTTAGGACGTTTCATTTTTTCTAAAGCATACTTCATCTGTAAAGGGTGGGTTAGAGTCGGCGTCGAGGGGAGTTAAGTGAGAGGTAACACACGTGTCATATACAAAGCCATTTGAGTGACAGCCCTGTGTTTTCTGTCAGAGTGGAGCCTTTAGAAGATCAGAAAACACATCTTGTCAGGGACTGTAACCCCAGTCCCACTGGCTCTGTCAAAACAAAGGCCTGTTCATCCATCCGTCCTCTCATCTCAGTCCACATCTGAGGGACCGGGCCTCTGTCCCGGACAACAGCCCCCTGGGGTCCCGACGTGCGAGTGTGTTGTCGCCGGTTTGTCTGGATGACAGGGGGGGAGCCTCGTTGGCCTCACCCCGGCTCAGCGTGATGTCAGCGGCCAGGGGTTTGACGCAGAAGGAGATTGGGTGAAGGTCACGTCGGGACAGACGTGGAACTCGGAGACATAGTTGTCCCCGTCCAACTCCATTTCCAGCCTCTCTGTAGTATCCCGCCGAGGCCAAGCACGAAGTAGGCATGTCAGGTTTTGGTCAATTTCCTCAAGCACCGGCTGCAGAGCATGTCAAAATAGCCTGCTGTTCAGCAGAAAGTACATTTCTGTATGCATCATGTATACCGCGTTCAAGCGGGGTCAGTAAATCCAAATCCAATCCATGATTTGAAAAACAATACTCATTGAAAATAATGGGCAATCTCTGCAACTGATGAATTAAATTTCGATTCATTTCCTAAATGGGCTAGGTAGAGATAGAAATGATCCCAGCCAATAATATGCATACACATATTACCCTCTGAGGCTAGCACACACACACACAAGCACATACACACACAGCCATCCTCCTCTCAGCATGGCCTGCGCGAAGCTTCCCAGACTAAATTACAAATGTTTCAGTGGATTGGAGTTGCAGGACATAATGAAGCAGTGCGGCACGCTGAGAGGTAATTACCCAGCAGCACTACTGCCGCTCTGCAGCCCTGCGAGGTGAGAGAGAAGATGAATAGCCAAAGTACAAAACCACTGACCCCTCAAAAGTTTCATTTACCATCTCCCCCTTCTATCTCCCTCCCCCTGGTTTTGGAGAGCTTGGAAGAGGTAATCATCTAGGGACAGTTTTGGTAGGTTGATGAATGGTGTGTGTGGCTTTGGTGCTCGTACACAGACGCACACCTACTGTGTTTATCTGCTCCGGCCTAAACCCAGCCGAGCAGGGCTAGAGATGTGGAGCACGCTGAGCCTTATTGAGTCACCAGGGCCGGTTGAGTGGAGAGACAGGCCAGGGGAGGAGGGGGAGGAGGAGGGACGGAGCGATGGAGAGAGGACAGACCGCCCGGCTGGGAGACGTGGAGCCGATCAATTTTCCCCTCCAGCCTATCAGTCATGTCCTCTCGCTCTGTCCGTTTGTGCTGATGACACACTTTCTCTGCCCATCGGCCCATTTCCAGGCCAAGAGCGAAAAAGAAAAGTCTCGGTGTGTCTATTTGTCTTGAATGTGCATGTTTGTGCGTGTGTCAGTCACAGACGGCGAGAGAGAGAGAGAGAGAGCGCACACACACCTGGGGGGTTGTCCTAGGGATCAGTGTTGAAGTCGGGGGGGGGGGGCTTCTGTCAAAGTTTCCTCTCCCAGGAGCGCCAACGAGGACTGAGGAGCAGGGAAGGGGGGGAAAGCAGAGCAGAGGCCCCCTCAGGTGAGCCCGACTCAGCCTCCTCTCCCGGGCGTACCGGCGAAGGTGGCGGGATCCAAAAGCCTCGTCAATGCATAATGCATTAGAGGCCTCCCTCCACTGACAGCCCCCTCTGCCGCCTTCCACTCCAGCAGCCCGCCCGCTAATCAAAAACGACACATCCGAATGTCCAGACGCACACCCGAACACACACACGCACACACACACACGGGCAGAAATTTACTAATCAAAAAGTGTATTTCCTAGAGGCCGACTCCCAAGAGAAATCCAGCTGGAAGAAATTGGAATAATTTATTAGCTTACAAGTTTTCGTTGACAGTTAGCCCGAGGCTATTTATCTCAGTAATAGAGAACGTCTCCAATGTGGCAAAATTGACCAAATCAAACAGCTTTGATCAGAAAATGAATCTGGCAAGGCTGTCTGTCTCCGGGTGTCCCAGGAGGCGAGCGGGAAACAAACAAACCTGAGAGACAGAGAGTGAGAGGGGGAGATTATTTAACAAGTGACCGCGGGAGGGGAAGAGACAGAAAGGAAGAAGGAAGGAAGGAAGGAAGGAAGGAGTGAAGGAGTGAAGGAGTGAAGGATGGGCTCACGTTGCAAGTGAAATCTCTCACTAGAAATGATTATTCGTTCAACGAGAGGGGGGCCCGCGATATTTAAGACGGAGGATGCCGCTGGATAAATAATGTGACAACGGCGGAGCATCAAAGCGATCCGTCGAGTTTACAGTCACTCTTCATTGAGTCTCAGATGGCGAAAAAAAAAAAGGGTCCTGCTTTTTCGTATTACGGCAACGGAACCGCTAATTCACGGTGTCAGCTGCGAAAACAATGAAATGGGGGGAAAACCCAAAAAAAAACACAAAGACAAGTGTCTGACAAGAAAAAGTCCCGTCGACACTGTACAGCTCTGCCACGCGGAGCAAAACGCCCTCCTGCCTTCGGGCGGGTTCGGAAACGTCTCAGTTCAGTCGGAACACCACGATCTGCGCACCGCCGTCCGCCGTGGCGCAAACCCCAAACCCCCGGGAGGAGCCGCAGACACCTCCGAGTCAAATCTACTTCCACGCCTGCACGGCGCGTCTCTCTCTCTGTCTGTCTGTCAGCCTGTCTCGGCGACAGAGTTGCTGAGGGGGGAGCTGTACGACATGCCTTTGACACGATCCCCAGGCATGCCTCTCACAGTGAGGGACGCACTCGTTCGTCGGGGAGACTGACAGACGGTTCAAAGGGTCGTCAGGCTGACACCGAGAGGGGACGGTAAACACACCGCGGCCGTCTCAATTAAGCAGCCGGGCCCCTTGATTCACAGCCGTCACGCCGAGACGCCGGAGATGGGTCTCATTATGTTAAACGCGTGTCAATCACGCACGCCTCGGGGCAACAAAGTGAGGGGGGGGGCGGTGCTTGTAGAGAACTTCGGCCTGCTGTGTGGGTTCAAGAGAAAAAAAAAACAACCAACTGATGAATTACATATTTGCAGCGTTTGAAAAGATGAAATAAGCTCCACTCGGCGGGCGGAACGGAAACCTCGACTCGGGGCTTCGTCCTGTGGCCGCGCAGCCGAGTGGAGAAGTTCACGAAACGACGGCGCGTTCTTTTCTGCAAGTGGAAAGCCGCGTGGTAAAGAAAGAGTGATTGGATCACGGTGGGAAATTTCTCCATAGACCGGCATTATCATTGACCCCCATCCTCACTCCCTCCCCGCCTCCACCCGTTCTGCCCCGCACCTCCTCCTCCTCCTCCTCATCCTCTCCAATCTATCCGCCTAATGAATTTTTACCTGGCACAGACTGTTTTAAACTCCATTTGGACTTGTGCCTACAATTACCTCCTCAGAGTCTCCAAAGTAACTGCGCACGGCCTAATTAGTATGCATTATCAATTAACAAACTTAATAGCTGGCAGATTGATTGGATCCTCTGTAGAAGGGGGCAGAGCTGAAGCGAAACACGAAATGAAAAATCATCTCCCCCTCGCACTTCTCATTTCTCTTGCACACAAATTCATGCGCGTGTGTTTTAAGGCGGGAGCAGTTGCATTGGGTCGCACATGTGAGCACGTGGTGTGTTGGTTTTAATAGGTGGACTTTATGCGTCGTTGAAAATATCCTTAAAATATGGGAAAGTATGTATATTATCTATATATATTCATGTAGAAATACAGCGCTGAAGGAAATAATCAGATCCTTCACTTAAGTAGAAGTAGCATCACAACGGAGTAAAAATACTCCATCAGAAGTAAACGTTGTGCATTAAAAAACTTCAAATGAGCCCAAGTAGTCGACGTATTATCAGCGAAATGTACTTGAAGTCGAACGATACTTTATAAGCCAATCATAGGTTTAGTAGATCAAGTCTTCGGAGGATCCAGGAACTATTGCTGCCGAGCAGACGTGGCGGACATTTTGCCCTGTACGTAGCGCGAGGTCGAGCGGTAAACGCAGTTCAGTGGAAGAATAGAGCGAAATGCACTGAAAGTGTACTTTATGTAGAAGTACACGAGTATTAGTGGCAAAAATTACTCACAAGTAAAAGTGCTCATAATGCGTAAAAGCTACTATTTGTTATATTGTCATGATTAGTGCTGAGGCATAAATGTGTACGTAGTGTTGAACTGTTGCAGCTGGTCAAGGTGGAGCCGGTTTCACCGGCCTTGTAGTAGCAGTACCTCAAAGCTGCACTCAAGCGCAGTACTCGAGTAAATGTACTCGGCTACATCCCGCCCCTGCGCACCTATCGCCGGCTCCGCCGCGTCGCGCCCTTTCGCGCCGTCGACGCAGAGGCGCCGCTCCGTGAGCCACGCGGGCAGACGGCAAACGGAGACTTCCGGTAGCTTCGGCGCCGGGAGCTTCGCCACGGGCGAGAGGCGGATGGCGGAAGCTGCGTGGGCGAGAAATGCTTCCCGGGAGACGCACGTCAGGGCAAGAGACGCCGATTTGTCACGGAGATGGAGACGACAGTCAGAAGCGAGCATCCATTTCCCGGGCACCGACGTCGCCGTTGCATCTTGCTGTCTGGCATGAAAGTCGCTGAATGGATGGGAATGTCTGCATTTTTCACTCTCCTCTTAATTAATGCCACCTGCCCCCCCCCCTCCAAAAAAAAGCCCCCCCTTTTTAAGAATCACTCAGGAGAAGAAAACAGATCGTCTGCTGCGCTTTACCGGCCTGTGTCGCGAAGCCTGAAATAACTCAGCTCAGGTCCAACAAGTCTTTGTTAGAAGGTCTCGACTTAACCTCGGGAGATCATCTCCCTCTCTGCGTTAGAGCCACTAACTTTTGGCCACTTTCAGTGTAGCTCCTCGCCAACACTCCACCGGTCCAGACCTTTAAACTACAGTCGTGCGTTACGAGGGGGGGTAATCCGCCCTTCACGCTGCGCCTCATCCGCGGCACCAGGGCCCGAGGAACGCGCTCGTAAACGCTTTACCAAACCAGTTTTTTGACAGAGTCGTTCTGGGTGCAAATCGGCCGATGCGTCCTCAGCCTTAAGTGCCGCATCGATCCCCCGCCCGCGCGCTGGAAGGAGCCCCAACATTTTCGCCGGATTCCAGCGGTGTGATTAAAGAAAGCGCCTTATTTACATAAATATCAATAAGAAGACATTATGACAATTACCCGCCCTATTGGCCACAAACTTTATATGCTTGAAAATATACTTTATTTTCATTAGGAGGCATGAAATGCAGTCATTAGTGCATTAATTAAGGCCACTATAAACAATTATCTGGGTTAGTTTTTCAGTTATCCTGTAATGGGTCATTGTTGTGATAGAATCAACACCGGGGTGGGACTAATTTCTACACAATGCCACTTAGGACGGTACAAAGGGCGTGAATTCCTACAGCAGGAAAAACGAGCAAATAGAATAATGTTTGGTCTTTTAACGGGGGTGGGGGGGGGGGGGGTCTGTGGTAGAAATGGCTGCTCAGCACATCAGCAGTGGGGTCCAGAGGATAAAAAAACAAAAAAAACAAAAACAAAACCAAAAACAAAAAAACAATCCATTACCTGGTGCAAACACTGGTTGTCCAGATAGTTCATAGTGCGGTAATACAGTGGCAGAAATGTGCTGTAAATGCGGGGAAGCAGCGAAATTGAGGAGTCACATGCAATGAGTGTCACCTCTGGGGGTGGGGGTGGGGTGGTGGTTGGGGCAGTAGACTGAGGGGGGGGGGGGTTGGGGGGGTTTGGAGGGACAGATTCAGCACTTCCTAAAACGCTGCAGCAACTCTGAAGACATGTGAAAAAACTCATCTTTCCCTGAACATAAAAAATATCGTGGCGATGTTGAGGGTAGAAAGTCTGACATGGGGCAAAGGGCACAGGTAGTAAAAAATCAGGAAAAAGTGAGTGGAATGCGGATCAGAATGATCCATTTTCCCCCTGATTACTCGGTTAGTTGGTTTAGTAACAGAGCTAAAACAATAAGCCCAGTAACCAGATGACAGAACATTAATCTGCAGGTAAAGAATTCACCATTTCAGTCTTTCTTTTTCCAGCGAAAATTCTCACTTTCCTCCTTTTCTCTGGTTCCGGCCTCACAAACGGGAGGATTTGCAGCTTTTTACAGACATTTTTTCGTTCAGAAATGGAACATTTGGGGGTTTTAGCCTGGTCTTAGACCCACTGATTTACCAAGAAAGAGATATATACTGTCATATCTCTGCCAGAGCAGCATCTTCTCGACTTTCAATAGCTGATTAAAAAGCAGCGGTGGAAGTGGGATTCGGACGTTTTGCTCAGGTGAACGCAGCAATGCCAGGATGCAAAAATGTTCAGTCTGCAGTAAAAGCGCTGCCTTCAAAACTATTTCCCCAGCCGAGGTTCTGCCAGCGGCGTGTCGGCGTCTGTTACGCTGCTGGATTGTTTACCAGTGATGCGCTGACGTGCGAGCGGCGAATACGTGTTGCGCCTGGTGGCGCCTGAGTTCATCTGAACTTGCACACTGGCGGGAACGTTCACCTGGAAATGCGCTGAGCTCGTCGCAGGGTTTTTTTTTTTTTTTTTTTTTTTTGTGTGGAAGAAAAAACCCGCATCTGCGATTTCTGCAGTAGCTACAGACGCCAGGTGAATCGAGCGCAGCAATGTTTCCAGTGTAAAGTCGCACTGAATGGAAACACTCAGGTACGAGCACCTGGATATTATTCTTATTCTCATATTATGCCGTAAATGCACTCAGTCACGTTCTACCACCGATAAAGTAAAATAAAAAAAGCAGGTTTATTTGACCTGAGACTTAGAAATATATGAAGCGCAGCAGGTACCAAGCACAAGACAATGATAGTATCTTCCTCCAGCACCATCAATGCCAGGTCCCCACGGTGCATATTGTCTCTGGGCCACAGAAAGGGCTGTAAATCACAGAGCAATCAAGGGGGAGGCGCACGGGTCCCTGTCCAGTTTAGCTTTTAAATTGTGTCTAATCGACTGAGCGCACGTTTAAAAAGGCGCGAATGAATGACTTATCACTAGTGCTGATTCGATTTGTAGAGCTAAATGAACATTTGAGGGGTTGAAAATGGCTGAAAGGGCGCGTAGCACAAGGCAGGTGCAGCTGTTGTTGCCGCCGCCGCCGCCGCGGCTGCTGCTGTTGCAACAAATGAAGGAAAATAAATCCTGGAAACTATCAGAGTCAGAATCGGGACTCTACCAGCGACAACTGCACGGAACATCAGGGCATCTGCCGGAGCCGGGGAGGCAGAGGCGGGGGGAGAGAGAGCACGCAAGGGCACGCGCTTCACTCGTGTGCGTTAGCATGTGGCTGTAACAGCCTCCCTCATCGTCACTTTTGGTTTTTTCTTCTTTCTTTCCTTTTTTTTTTTTTTTGGTTCCCCACTGATGTATATTTCGTTGTCCGCCGGCTTAATTTTGATTTATAGTCCGTCCATAAATTAGAAAAATATGTTTTAGAATTCCATCCCGCGGAAAAAGCGGCCCGTGATGTCAGGGGATTGGGTGATATTTAAGATGTCAGAAATACATATTGGATTAGCGCGCTTTGTTCCCCCGCAACAGCAGGTGTTTAATCATAGCTGATGGCTGGAGCGAAATGCGTTAGGACAGGCCGGGCACCAAAAAACTGGAGCTGCGTTCCCGTCGCGATAAATCATACGGCCCAATGTTGTTATATTCACACTCAGATGCACCAACACCCCCCCACCCCAGCCTCTCGCTCCCACTCTGACGCGCGCGCAAAACTCCCAGGTACGCCTGCCGCATCACGTGCTCTGGCCGTGCGCCTCTCGCACCTTTGCACCTGCGGGTTAAATCAATTGATCAGCAGCGTAATTGAAGCGATAGTCCATTATCTGAGCCCGACGCGACGACAGTAAACAATTACGCACTAATATTCATTTAGAGCGGATTCTCTGGCCTAATCAGGATTTACACAAAAACACTCTGCTCTATAATTCGCTTTAAACACCCTTTTTTTCTTCTTGTGGCAGTGATAGGTGCGGTCTGCTGTTATTTCCTCATATTAGCACGGATGAGCAGTTGAGGACAAACCAAACTACAGGCCTTTTTAAGCTGATATAAATCTAAATTACATAAATTAATGCTATCCATCATGCTGAACTTGGAAGAAATAACACGAATTCACGCCTCTCTGGAGGTATAATTGATTTTTTTTTTTTTGGGGGGGTTGTTGTTGTTTTGCCTGTGGTGATCATGCACGGGAGGTCACCCGCCCACCTCTCGGTGACACCGCCTTTAGGACCCATCGCGTCGCCGTCAATCATCACCGTCTTTACTGTGCCCAGCGGCGGCCCGACCGAAGACGCGGGTTTCCCGGAGTGGATGAGAGGTGTGTGTGTGTGGGGGGGGGGGCTGCGGGGAGGGCGAGGGAGACGTTTAGGAGAGCAAACATTTTCAAGGTCACCCGGTGAACTGGAACCGGGGAGGGGAGATGCATGGAGAAAATAGTGCGTTTTGACACCAGCGCGCCGTTTGATTAAAAGGCAAAGTAATGGGTTTAAACACACGCACCGAGAAGGCCGCCAGACTCCGCTGGCTTTTTTTTTTCTCCGCAAATTACTTAACGGTGCAGTGATGGAAATAAGGTTGTAATGTTTGGTAATGGAAAAGAAAGCCTATATATTCTCTCTCTCTTTTTTTCTGGTCTTCTTGTTTTCTGACACACACGAAATAAATTGCCCGAGCTAATAACCATGGCGCGCGAGTTGCCTTTTCTTCTTCTGGATTTTTCTGTGTGCAGGAGCGCGTTGCTTTCTGGCCGTTCCGTTTTTACATTCGTTACCATGAACAAATAATGGTCCGAATGACGAAACATCAGCCTTGCAATGGAACATCAACAGTTGCGACTGGGTGAGACAAGGACCCGAAAGAGGAATGAATGAATAGTAGAGAGAGAAAAAGAAGAAGAAGAAGGGGGGAAAAGGGGTCAGGCGTCTGTTACAGGCTTGGGTTACGGGGGGGGCCCTAAACGCCTCACAGTGGGGCCGTGGTACCTGCAGAGTGGAGGAAACCGCGGGGCAGAACAAAGAGGACCGCAAAACACGCTGAAAGGTGATTTGATGCAGGCTGCGTGGGGGAGACCACCTCGAGGCCATTGGCTTCCGGAGAAGAGTGCTAACCGTGCCCGCGCGCCGGCGGGGATCCAGCCCGAGCGGCTCGCCGGATAAAGGCTTCTCATCGAACGCTGAGACTCAATAACCAAAGCACCTCGCGAAAGACGGCGGAAATCCGCCGAGGGCCCCGGGAGCCGCTGGATTTCTCCGCGCCCGCGATGGCCGCTCTGTTTATCCTGGAGCCGGCTCCTCAACGAGTCTCTTAATTCCTCCCTAATTCCGCGTGTCAGGGCCGCGTATCCCCGCCGTCCCGCCCAATGGCCCTTTGTCGCCCCGCTTTAAACTCTCCCCGGCGTTACTCAGCTCAATGACACACGGCAAATTGCATTTAATAAATTAGCTTAATGGATTCGACGATCGGTTAGCGGGCACAGTGTTTCCTCTGGTTAAGCAAAACATTTATATCCCACAATCTCTCTCTCTCTCTCTCTCTCGCGCGCGCGCTGTGTCTTTTCTTACAGACACTCTTTCTGTTTCCAGCACACGCGCGTGCGTGTCTCCGCAGGAACACCAACGTGCGCGTAATGAGGTTCAGAGTTTTGCTGATTCTGAAATCACCCTGATCCATTCCTGAGTTCAGACACACACACACACACACACACACACACACACACACACACACACACACACACACACACACACACACACACACACACACACACACACTGCTGTCTCACTTGGCCCCAGCTCTGAGTCGTTGTCTGGCAGCGAAGGAGTCAAATCTCCTCTTAATTTCTGCGTCATTTGAAACCTGTGCGTAAAGGTGATTCCGAAACATTTTAGCCCCATTTATCACCACCACCACCATCGTCGTCGCCCCCATCACCCTCCTCTCTTGAAGCCATGCTGACTGCACGCGGTTAAATGTCATGATGCCCCCCCCAAACACACACACACACGCGCGAACACGTCCCGCCACAACAATCCTTTATGGCCTCTGCATGTTTGGTTGCGCAAAACAATCTCATCGGACATTATTGATGTTACAGATGTTATAGTAATCAAATTATCGGCCTGTGAAGGGCCCCTCTGTCACCGCGCCGCGTGATGAATTATGGGAAAGGTCACAGCCTGCCGGTGCTTCATGAAGGGTTTGTACGGTAACGCTCAGGTGAGCGCCTCCAGGGCCGGCCGGGCGGTGCCTCTCTCACTCTCACACACACACACGCAGAAATACACACACAAGCACGCAGACACACACACACACACGCCTCTGGGGAAGAGGCGTGGAGATGGGGGTCACTTTTTTTCATAACACAACTTTACCTTTTGCATTTACAGGTAATGGGAGCTAAACTTCCCATGAGCCTTTGGCGCTCAGTGAACAGTAGTGCGGGGGGGGGGAGTTGCAGAGATGAAGCACGTGGCGCAGTCTAAAGCTGAAGTCGGGCGATTTTTCCTTACTGTCACCAGTGAACCGTGACCTGCTCCCACTGACACACGTCGTCTGTGCACCCGAAGTCGAATGTGCCTCGTTCTTCGGAGCCATCCGGCGCCATTGTTGCCCAGGAACTGTTAAAAAAAACGCACCAGCGCGCCACACCGTCGCCCTGGGTGACGTGTTGCTCCGCTACCATTCACACCGGCACCGCAGTTCGCTTTGAATCGATCCCGGGGACGGCGTCCTGCAGCTGGAAATCCTCGCTCCAGCGCCGGACCCGGTTCGAGGAGACTGCTAAAAAAAAAAAAAAAAACTACAGTTCCCAGCTCTCGCAGGAAATGACCCAACCGTTCTCTCTCTCCAGCCGGAACGCACGGCCACACAGTCCTGGTTTCGGTCGTTTCCACGGGTTTTGTTGACAAGAAAGACATAGGACAATGGCAGCCCCATCCTTCAAATGGGGAAAAGAAGAAAGAAAACGTGCTGCGTTCCTGAAAGCCCTAATCACAAAACGCTATTCTTGTCTCCTTTGCACATCCCTACGGTGCTGCTGTTTACACATTCCTTTGCATACATTCGCCTTCACTTTATTTACTTTTTTCCTGAACACTGATAGCTGGTGTCTCTGGGTGTTGGTGCTTATCTTTATGGGGGGGGGGTCTTTTTTTTGGATCTGAATCCATGCTCTAACCTGTAGCCTAACATGAACCACTACAACTTGTACTCAACCTATGGACAAATCAGTCGTAAAACGCAAGTCGATGTCGTGCTGCGACCAAAACGGGGCCTTCCCTCGTTGCATGGCGGCGTTTGCGCGCATCTGTGGTTGACATAGGATTCATCAGCCAACGAGTTTGATAATCGAGAAATTGTTTTAAGTCACTTAGCAGGTAGAAATCGCAGACCCCTGCAGAACCGAGCCTCTCAAATGCACAGCTTTGCCTCTTTTTCTCTGTTTTGTATTATTGGAAAATTGAATATCTTTGGGTTTTGGACCGGCGGTTGGAAAAAAAACCAGCAATTTGAAGATGTCACCCGGGGCTCCGTGCGAACGGTGATGAGATTTTATCCTCGAAACCATCAGTCGATTAACTGAAAACAGAAACAGCAACAAAGTAATCAATAACGACAATTATTGCAGCCCTACATATGTTCAAGTGGGAGTTGAGGCTTGTGAGGGTAAGTCGACCCCTTTACAACTCGCTGTTGCTCATTTGTCGTCGTTCAAGTTTCGTCTCGTGTTATTTAACCTCACGTCGAATTCGTTGCTCGTCTCACACTTTCTGGCCCCTGAAATGCGCTCCTGCCCCCCCCTCAGACCTCCGCCGCGCTCGGTCCCACGCCGCCCCAACCCGATCCTCAAACGGGGTCGCGCCCCACCGTGTATGCGACGCATCTCTACGGCCGCGAGGGAAAGGCCAGGCTCTGAGACACCAAGCCATCGGGGGGATGAGCAGGCGACGCGACGGCGATGGGGAAGGAGCCGCAATAAGCCGCAAAGAGGCTGCAAAACACCCCCGAGGCCGCTGACGTGTGTGTGTAACGAAAAACGCCCAAAACGTTGTTGCAGTCCGTACCGATCAACCGGAACTCTACCACAACTAATTCGACCAAAACGTACCCAAACCCGCAGTCTAGTTGGTGTTGAGGACTTCCGCTTCTCTTTGGTGCAGTTTTACTGGAACAGTAATGAGTCAATGAAACATCTATTTCATTACAAGGCCTCATCAAATAATCACATATATGATGCACTTTCTCGCCATCCAGACCTTTGGCTGGATTCGTGCCATACAAAACTGTTTGTTTCTTTTTGTTTATGTCTCAGTTTCTTTCTTTTTTTTTGTTAGTTAGTTTCTTTTTATAAAATCAATATATCATTTTAAGTTGTGGTTGTCAATAAGCCTGAAATTAGCTAGGCACTAGCACGCAATGCACTTTCAGACAGACTGTCTCCTGGAAGAGCTAAAGGCCTAATATTCACAGCCCCGGCGGTGGCTCCAGTGAGACTACAGGGGTTCCGGGTTTTCGGGAGACACGTGGCCCGGTGGACCGCTTCACCTGCCGTAAGGTTTGACAGGTTTCCCCCTTGCTGGGAGGTCAACCGAGAAATTGATTGTCAGGTGTGTCCAGCTAAGGAGATAAAAAAAAAAAAAAACAAACACATTCAGTTGGCTCAATCATCCTCGGTCAGTTTTTAACAGTGTGATCGAGAGTCTGCGTCTCCGGGTTCTGCAGTCGGACAGCGAAGGACAGAAACCGCCGGGACACTGATGTTGAGACCTGTCCGGCAAAGATTGTCGGAGTCAAAACAGAGGGACGCCTGTTGTTGTTTGCGACCTACAAATCCCGAGGAAGTCCATGATATTCAGGACCTGACCACATCACGACAAGTGGACTGTCATGGTCACCTTCAGCGCGTCGCTTTGCTGTCCAATAATCATTATTCAGTGTCCTCTACTCCTTCTGGTATCTGTCCTCTCAATACTTCATTAGTCATTTCTATGCTTTTGTACAGTTTGATTACTTTGTGTGTGTGTGTGTGTGGGTTGATATTTATGGATGAGTTTATTTATCTTTTTTTTTTCCTTTAAACCAATCTCACATGCGGTTTTCATCTTATAGTCTATGATTGTGATCTGTAGTGTTTATTATTATTTAGCCTCCTACTTTTTAACCTGGTTAATGAGCTGCCCTAAAGGATAAAGGACAGATGCAACCGACGAATGCGTGACAGCGTAATAAAGTAAATATCGTACAACCTATCAGCCTGATCCTGCAGTAAGTGTGCTCTGCAGTTTGCAGTACCTTTGAAAAACCTTGGGTGACACACCAGTGGCAGGTGATAACCATCACAAGGCAAACAGGCAGCCATCGAAACAAAACATTTCAGATATTAATTGTATTTCCCCCCTAAACGGAGCCTAAAACACGCGATACTGTTAATGTTAGGATCTAAAACAGATGGAGAAACCATCTGCCCGGTGAGACCTGCGCCAGTACGAACCCATTAGGCTACACATGCAAACAAGTTACGTCAATATTTCCTTTAAATGCTCGTAAATTCAGCGGCATGGGTTTTTCTCGGGACCCACGGTCTTTACAAAGGAGGCAAACTGAGTCTGGCTGTCAGTCCGGGCCACATTAATCCAGACGCAATTAGGTGTCACGGCGCTGCTGTTCCCGGTTTGATGATAGCCTTGGGCTGAGCACGGCGCAGGGAGCCCTAATCAGGAGAGTAAACTCCGCTATATTTCAATTTGGGAGGGCGCTCTTCCGCTCCGGGGGGCTGTGGCACCGGTGATAAATAAAACGCCCATTTACTCCCCCCGCCCCCCCCCCCAGTTCGCCCACCGCAGGCATCCAAACTGCGCGCTCGCCGCCAGGCCCGTAATCGGAGCCGCGCCGTCGGACGGCGAACATAAATCACGGGACCGGGAGCGCCACGATTAGGGATGCCAAGCTCAAACAAATGCGGCGTGTAACCTCGTCAGCCCGCAGAGCTGACGCGAAATCATCCTCAATGAGAAGCGAGAGAGAGAATGGAAGGAACGACACTTGTCCAAATACCCGAACAGGCCCCTACCCAACTCAAAACGGCCTCCTCCAAGCAGGGACCGAAACTCAAACAATCCACCCAACCAGGGGCCGGAGCACAGTTGTAATCTCTACCTAATAAGATTACCCGGGTAATCCCCCGGTATTATGACACATCTGTTGTTAACAAATGTGACAAAGGTGGCGGCACAAGTGGACCGGGCCCTGAACTCCTTTCAAATGTTAACCAGCATGTTCATGAAGCCGGTTAAAGTGTTAATTGGCCGATTGAGTCCATTTATCTAATCCCTCCGTCTCACCGCTGCCCTCGACCCCCTGTCCCCCCCCACCCCCCACCCCTCAACCCGCCAGTGGATTGGGCTGAAGTGCTGCGCACGATCTCTATTCAAATATTTCCGTATGACAACTGCTCGCGGGCCACTCCAATTAGAGGCCGGTCCCTCTCTATTGAAGACCGCCGCCCCGTGCGTGGTGCAAACAAAAGGATCTTTCCAAAGCATTTAACTCCCCAAAAGTGACTCGGGCCGACCCAGGACCCGCCCCTTCAAAGGCCACCTCTGGGGATTAGATGCTGGATTTAGGAGGAGAATTGGGGTTGCCACGCTGCCTCTCCCCCCTATTACCCCCCCCTTTCGCTAAAGAGGGTGCTGCCTGTGCGTGTTCAGCACCGTGGAAATGAGATGCGCATTTAAATCCGGGTGCAGGGTCTACCGCCTGCGGCCACGCGCTGCCAGGGAACCCGCCCGCCCGACACGCCGGCCGGCCCTGCCGGCCCGGGATTAATTAAGCGGCCTTCAGAGCTGCGGGAGAAAGGGAGGACGGGTTTGATGCTCTCTACATCTGTGACTTCTTCCAAATTCGCCCCCCCATGCAAAAGGGAGGATTATTAAATAGCAGATTAGCATTCAGATGAGCGGCCGCCGCGCTGTGGCGCCGCGCTGCGGAGCGGGACGGAGAAGGAGCTAAAGATGATTCTGGGGCTGCTGTAACCTTTTGGAGTCTGGGGGAGGAGGCCGACGACGGCCCGTGGCACAGTGCGCGCTCAGTGGGACAAAACACGGGTCTCAGTCCATTCACAGCCTGCTGCGTTTTGGTTCCGGAGCGGAGGCAGAAACGTGGGTCCCTCTGTCAGTGCACCTGGTCAGACGATGAAGAATCCGATTCCTCATCTCAGGACTCCAGTGACCGATTCATCTGTGGACTAATGTCCATTGGTAATGTCAGAACAACTGGCAAAAGCATCCACCACTACATCTCAGCGCTCATGGTGAAAATGATGGGTTTTCCCAACCATGACACCGGCACCCGGAGGTGTTCAGAGGTGGACTGCAACTGAGACGCGTTTACTCGAGTACTGTACTTCACTACAGTTTGACTTATATCCATCCTGTGCTTGTACTTTTCAGATTTAAGTTTCAGTTTTACAGGGGAAAAAAAAAGTACTAAGCTTAAAACAAATACAACCCACTTTAAAAAATTAAACCAGTGGTATTCGACCTTTTTGACTTGTGACGTCTGACCAAAAAATACTGCATCTAGCAGTTTCAGCAAAGACGCCCCCCCCCCTCCTGAAAAAAACAAAACAAAAACTTCTGAGATGATTTCCCTCAAATAATCTTTTGAGGCCTAAAGAGGTCAAATGATCCAACATTCCACTAAAAGGCAGAAGTTTTTTCTTCTTTCCTCTCCCATTAATCATCTAACGACCCCTCGGGTTTATCTGGTGACCCCTCTGGAGGGGCCCGACCCCTAGGGCGGAGAACCACTGGTCTAAGCTAGCTAACAGCATACAGAGTCGATAAAACCAGCTCCAGCTCGAGCAGCTAGAACAGTAAAATGCTGCTGAAGCATTGATGCAGCATTGATGGCATTTGTCACTTTACTGCAGAACAAGTGGTTTTACTTTGACACTTAAAGCACATTTGGCCTATGATACTTTTTCTGAATGGACTTTTACTTGTAATGGGGAATTCTTACGGCGGGGTATTGGGACTTCTACATAAGTGAAGGACCTGAGTGCTTCTTCCACCACTGAATATAATAAATTCATACATTTATCAGGCAGTTTTGCCTGATAAATGTATGAATTGGCGGCGGAGGTGGTGTTGAGTTGAACTGCGTTCTATCAGGGGGATGTATCTGTTATTTTGTCCAAAACGGACCTTCGATGACATTATATGAGATGCTCGTGTCATTGTGTCGGCCTCCGGTATTTTTCCTCAACCTTGAAATATGGACGAGGTGAAATCATTTCATTGTTTCTACTCAAGCAACTTTAAACCGGAAAAACAAGTGTCATGTCACCTTAAGCAGGGCGGAAACGAATCGTTATTTTCACTGTCGACCATTCTGCTGATTACGTTTTCCTCTCGCGGATAGGTCACTCGGAACGTCAGTGACACATTCCCGCCACAAGCTCCCAAAGCACGAGATGGGGGCTTCAGATTGCTTGTTTCGTCACACCCACACTCCAGGACCTCGAGATATCAGATTTACAATGATATAAAACGAAAGGGAGAAAAAGCTGCAAATTCAAATGTGAGAAGCTTTTGGAATTTTGTGCTTGACAAACGCCTTTGTTGCCACTGGCTAGTGTAGCTGTTTCAGCTCTAATCACAGTACGGAAGTGGTTTGCAATATTTGTCCTGTTGTGATAATATTGTAACTTTATTTAAAATTAATTCAATAATTTACACTGAATTGGTAAACTTAAACTTAATAAGATAGGATTTTTTAAAATAAATACTTATGACTTGTTAGCGTGTTAAGATACCGTTTTTGCATTTGTGTAGAAAATACGATGTAAGGATTTTTCATTGCTCTGTGAGCGTCATACAACAATTTCATAAATGTAAGATGCAGTTCGTTATTAACTGCGTGCCCCACTGCTGCACTGGTAGGTCAGTTATTGTAAACTCATGCCAAACATCGTTCAGTCTCGAGAACCTCAGAGTTTACATGAGATATCAAAATTTACAAATATACCAAATACGTCAGGCTGAGCTTTGGGGAGATGTGTCTGGGGTTGAATATTTCACTCAGTGCAAAAATAATACGGCTTCAACGACGAGTTAAAACGAGCGGATAGTAACGCAGACTCTCTGTAATTCTGCCCGACGGTGTGAATAGGAAATAGGATGATCTCTCTGACCTTACAGCTACTGAAGGAGAAGGAACCGGGGAAACTGTATCTTATGGGCCGATGGTTTTACTAAGGACAGCAACTAATGATTATTTTCATTCCTGATCAAGCTGCTAGTTAATTTGAGTATTTATAGATTTGCTGTTTTTTTCTATGAAATGTCAGAAAATCACAATTTCTCACAATCAAAATGTCCTCAACCCCAACGTAAGCCCAACGTCTTAAAATGTCTTGTTTTGTCCGACCGACCGTCTAAAACCCAAAGATCTTGAGTTTGCCTTCACAAATCCTCACCACCGAAAAGCCGAAACCACAGAATGTTTGGAATTTTTGTTTTTCAAAAAAAAAAAAGGCAAATGATTAAATGATTACCAAAATCTTTGCCTATTGATTTTCTGTCAATCAACTAATCGTTACCGCTCTTGCTTTTGGGCTTCAAAATGCAGACTTGCTAACCTCCATCTCAAATTTAAATTTGCTGGCACTACTGTACCTTTGCCCTCTGGTGTTTCAAACACACTCACCGAGCACTTTATCAGGAACACCTGTGCAACTGCTTATTTGTGCAATTATCCAATCAGCCAATCATGTGGCAGCAGTGCAATGCTTATAATCCTGCAGATACAGTGTCTCCTGAGTTTTTACTCAGAACGGAGCCAAAAACTAAAAAACATCCAGTGAGCATTAGTTCTGTGGACGGAAACACCTCGTTGATGAGAGAGGTCAGAGGAGACCGGCCAGGCCGGTTTGAGCTGAAAGAAAGGCTGCGGTGACTCAAGACAACCGCTCTTTACAACTGTGGTGAGCAAAACAGCAGCTCAGAATGAACAACACGTCCAACCTTGAGGCGGATGAACTACGACGGCAGAAGACCAGGTCAGGTTCCACTCCTGTTCAGCCAAGAGAAGAAATCTGAGGCTGCAGTGGACACGGGCTCACCAGAACTGGGGAGTTGAAGACTGGAAACACGTAGCCTGGTCTGATGAATATGGATTTCTGCTGAGGCAGCAGACGGTAGGGTCAGAATTTAGCATCAACGGCTTGACTCCATGGACCCAACCTGCCTTGTGTCTACAGTCCAGGTTGGTGGTGGTGGTTTAATAATGTGGGGAATGTTTTCTTGACACACTTCGGGCCCTTTAATACCAGTCAATCATGGTTTGAACACCACAGCCTCTCTGAGTGTTGGTGCTGACCATGTGCATCCCTCTAGGGGCCACATTTTACCACCTTCTAGCGGCTACTTCCAGCAGGATAATGCACCACGTCACAGAGCAAAAGTCGTCTCAAGGTGGTTTCATGAACATGATGGTGAGTTCAGTGAACTTCAGTGGCCTCCGCAGTCACCAGATCTGAACACATAGAACAGCAGCAGCATGAATGTGCAGCTGACAAAACCTACCCAGTATCAGAAAAATGCTCAGTGAGTGTTATGTCTTGATGAATAAATGAAGGCTCCACAAGACATGAGAATGGTTATTCATTATTATTATAGTCTTATTTTCTACATCCAACAGTCTTAAACTCAAAGATATTAAATTTACTGTCATTTCAGACAGAGAAAAGCAGCAAATATTTACCATTTCTGCCTAAAAAATGATTAACCATTAAATGGTTATAAAAATAGTTGTCAATTGTTAATTTTCTGTCGAACCACTAATCATTGCAGCTCTAATTATTATGGATCATTCAGGTACACAATGAGTAATGTCTTCTTAAAAGGACAGAAACTAATGCAAGTATGATGTAGTATGTAACAAGATCAAATCAGCCGATATGACTTCTGGTGAGTATGCAAATCATTGAGGGGAAAAAAAAAAAAAGGCAGATTCAGTTTTCTAAATGCAAGTGAATTCCTTGAATGAACGGTACATTCATTCAAAACAGGGACGCACAAACACAGAGGCACTCTGGCTTTTATAATCACTGAGTGGACGGAGGCTGATGCAGATGCAGAGTGTTCGCGGGCGGAGAGGCCCCGGCACTCTGCTCGCTGCGCTTTATTGTGTGCACGCTGTCGCATACAGGTCTTCATTAGGAGCGTCTGGAGACTTTGTGAGGGGCCTTTTGTGCGCGTGAATCACTGTGTCTTTTGCACCACTAATGTGCCACTATGTCAGATGGAGTCTGTTTTAGTGCAAGCCTTTATGGGGGCAAATTGGTGGCGTATAGGACAGCGGAGCACTTTAACAGCACTCACCTTCTCCTCACCCCTTTTAACTTATTAACTTACATTAACTCATCTTAACCTGTCAACAGCCCCGCATCTGTATCGCAAATAAATCACAGTAGTGGGTGTAGAAGAGTGTGTGGCGGGGAGCGAAATGTGTTTACCTCCGCGTGAATCCACACACTCAAGCTTTTTACCTCCTAGTCACTTTTAATGAAGCCAATCTCCATTTTGACTGTGTGATCACTTTTTAATGCACTTGAGTGGTTTTGAAAGTGCAATCAAATGGTAATTAAAGGCTGGTGGGTTTTTTTTTTTTTTTTTTTCCCCCCTTTCTCTTACCCACTGACCATAAATGCTCTTTCTCTCCGTTTCCTTTTGTGCATGCTTTCACTATAGGAGAAGCATGAGCATGAGTCACTTGTTAAATGCACCTGCAAGATGGCCCTCAGACAACTGTGCTTCTTTTAAAAGGACACAAAAATGGAAGGCAAACAATGTAATGAAAGCACAGCCTTTCAAAGAATCTGCAATGATTAGTTTTTCCTTGCTCTTTCAGTGACAGCGCGGTCTAGATCAGCGCGTAAACCCGTAAAGTCACGGTGTACTCTCAACAAATTTTTTTTTTTTAAAGAATATATGATGTCTATAAAGTTACATTTAATGCTACAAAACAGCTAATTATTGTTTTAATGTTATTTCTGGTAAAATATCACTTCTGATCACCAGATTCATAACATTCTCGTTTCACTGGGAAATATCTATTGAATGCTTTGGTACTTTAACCTATGTGAGTCAGAGCATAAAACAGAAGCATGTTTCGGTGTGCCCCCGGTTACCTGACAGAAACCTCTCCCCTCCTCGTCTCCTCTGGACAGCAGATTGATAAATGTGGGACACCAAGAAGGAAAGTGAAAAATCAAATCAGCGGAGCTGAATGTGTCTGTCCCTCTAATGAGCCGCTGATTGAACATTACAGTGGGGAAACATGTAGTCATTAGTCTCCATGCTCCAAAGAAGCATTTAAAAGAAACTTCAGAAGATGAAGAAAAAAAAAAAAAAAATCTAATTACAATACAAGAGACATAGGAATAGCATGAAGCATCAATTTAAGGATAATCACCACAATTACTGTTCCCATGGGTCTGCTGCAGTTACACGGTGATTGTTTTGGGGGAAGAAATTGTATTTGTGTGGCTATGACAGTTTTTTTTCCTCAGACGTCACGCATTTTCCTGTCATCATGCGGGTCTTGGTTGCGAGTGAGGAGAACATAATTTTGTGTTGCTAGAGGATTAACTGTGTTGCCGTCTTGTGAAATAAAAAGTTACAGAACCTAATCTATTTATGCAGCCTCAAGCAATCAGTTCTAGAAAGAGAGCGGCCTGCGTGCAGGTGTAATGACAAATTACACATCTCCTTTTGTTTTCAGCAAACAGTTTAAAGGGTCAGTTCACTCAAATTACAGAAATCTAAAACCTTTCGCTCGTCCTCTGGCGGTATCTAAACCATGAGAGCTCCACAATACAGTTACTGAAGAAGGGACTTTAGGTTCCATCCAAGAAGTAATAAAAGCTAGTTTAAAATCCCATTCACATTTGCCATAATGCAATTCACTAAAGTTTTTATCGAAACTACTTCCAACACTTTAGATGTTTTGGGCAGGTTATACTTGGGCTGTTCAGTATCCTCCTACGGTTGAGTCGTCATCACAGCACCAGTCTAGACCTTGTATGTTCTGCGTGTGTTCGGGTATTTTCTGAATATCTGCACAGTCTGTAGATTATCATTAATGTGTGTATAATAGTATTTACCCCTTTGTGTCCTTCATAGGTTTCGCTTTCATTTAATTACTAAGAAACTTACATGTTGAAAACTATGAAAAGAGGTTTGTTTTTTATGTTTTTTTTTTTTCTATTTTCTTTTTTTGTGTATTTTCAGGTATTATATCCACCTGGTTCTGTTGTAATTATTTAAGAGGACTAAATAAAATACTAATCATACAATGGGAAAAAAAAAAAAAAATTTCTACCAAAGAAATAGTCCCAAACTTGGAGCCCATAAAAGGTCATGGTGGGAATTTCGTTTTTTTTTAACTGCTTTTGCGTTTCCTCACAATACTTTCTATTTATTTGTTTTTCTTTTTAATATATTACACAATAATTATTGTTTTCTAGCTCTTGCAATTGTTTTTCAATCTGCTTTTGTACTATAATTCTCTACCTTTGTACTCATTGCTTGAAAAGTGCTCTATAAATAAAACTCATCATCACCACCACCACCACTACTACTGTGGCCACTCTTTATAGTTCCTGAGGTTTGGTTCACGCTGGAGGATTTTCAAATCTTAACCGACTTTAGAAACGTGGGAGACCAAAGACAGATTTAACCAGTTTTTAATATTCTAATCTTAGGAACGCACACACCAGACTATTCACTCAAGCAGCAGGACCACACACTTGGCGTTTATACTAAACAATTTCAGACTGGCGATACCAGGGACTTGGGAGCTCACAGAAACTTGAGTGATGGAACGTGACTCCAGAGCAAAAGAAACGTGGAGGCGGACTGTCATCGTCCGCTGGCTGCCCTTGTGTGCGCTATGTTTTGCACCGAAAAAAGAAAATGGGAGACAAAAATAATGTAAAGCCAGGATTATGAACCCCAGAGGTTACAGATGTGTTGCGAATAGCCTACACATCACAGGTGCTGAGGAGTAACTTCACCACAACGCTCGGCTTACACAACCAGTTAGTGTCACACCCATTAAAAACGAATGTGTCACAGCCATTGGAATCAAAAAACAACCAAAGCCTCATTCATGGGAGGAAATGGGAAGACATTTTGCAAGATAATGGAAAATATTGCAAGGGGAAGCTAAAGTAGTCCTGGAAAAAATTCCAGCCATAACTATTTTTTTTTTTGGTATGTGTGTAATTTGAGTGACCTGGGCCACGTTGCCCAGTAATGATCAAAACGCTCTAAAATTACTACCCCTTTCTCTCATGTGTCCCTAGAGCTGAGGGTGACGCTGAATACATTTTAAAGTATCTTTGCTCATCAAACTGTCTGTAAGCTGTGCTACGTATTAAAAATACGTGACAAAGCACAACATGAATTATGAAGGACGCAAAGATATGTACTTTATAATTCACAAAGTTCAGAAAGTACCCAAAATAAAGCTTCCTATAAATCTCATGAATATCTGACGGGAATGTCATTCCCTCATCTCCTCTGTATCAGCCTACTGTAACCAGGCATGTGGCCAACAACATACAGACCGTGATTAAAAAGAAAAGAGAAGATGCGGAACCCGAAAATATACCATCAGGGGAGCGTCATTTCAGCCGGAAGAGATGAATATGACAGACGGGAGCAGGGAGATGACGACGATAACAACAGAAATCGGCAGATCAGTCGCACAAATCAATTGTTGAATTAATTTGTGTGTGTATGTGCTAGTTTAGTTTTATTATTTTATTCTAAACTAATTTAAACAACCAAATCACCCGCTTTACATGAAATGTCACTTAAGAACATCAGTGTTCATAATAAAAGTATAGACAAAAACAATGAAAACTTAAACAGAACATGTAGTTTTTGGTTCCTCCTGCAGGTTCTGGAGCCTGTTAAGATGTTCTGAGCCTCCTACAATTGGGCAGGAGCCGCTCGTTTCTCTTATTTCTAAAAGTGTCTTCAGTTACGATGCTTTTGGGAAACACCTCTTAAGCTTGCGGAGGATGAAAACGGACCTTACTTTTGGCGTTTGTTGGTAGTAACTTGAGCTGGTTGTTGAGTGTCTGATCATGTGTGTGAGGTTGTGTGAGTCTATAAACAGTGGTTGAAAGTAAAGAGAAGCTACCACGATTAAACGGGCGTCATCAAATGTAAATTTAATATTATTGGAAGGACAGACAGAAAAATTCTGACTAATAAAGGAGGAAATCCATGACTGACACTGCCGCCTTTACCTATATGCTGTATCTGTGCCTGCATGTCTGTGGCTCCAACACAGATGAACGAGGGGCTGATCAGAGACGTGCTGGCTAATGAGAAGTTGCTCTCAGTGGTAAGGTCAGACAGGCGTTTCCTCAGCCCCCGCCCCTCAAGCCTTCCCTCCATCCGCTCTGTACTTTCTTCAAACAGAGACCATGATAAGACCAACTGAACGGGCCCCATCATGTCACTGTGCTGCAGCCCAGAGAGGGAATGAAATCAAGCTGTCACTGCACAGCAGTGTTGAGAGAGAGAGGTGAAGGGGAAGAGAGGCAGCCCCCTGTTCTCTCATTCCCTCCCCAGAGCCCATTACAGCAGGTGCCAGCAACGGAAGATGAATCGCGCCCACACAGACACACACCCTAGTGAATCTATCAGAATGAAGACGCCCAATTAAAAAAATAAAAATTAAAAACCTTTCCTAAAATGTGAGTTCATTTTTGCAACCAAGTTTCAAGGGGTGATATCTTGTGCAAACGACAAGCTACGTATCGGGTGTAAAAAAGATAAAGCAAGCTTAAGAGTCTACAACCATGCTAGCAGCTCTGTGAGGCTGTGTGTAAGACACAGTTGTGCTGTGAGCTAAACGCTACAATGACAATGTTATTTTTTTTTTTTTAAATCTCATGTAGAGACAGGCTGAGAAACGCGGTTGAAAACCAGGGCTTTCACATTGTATCTCCTTTGGACTTTTTTTTTTTTTAATTTAAAAATTCAAATTATTCATACATTCAATGGTTTATAATATCATACATAGAGTTTTAATGAAAAAGGAAAAAAAAAAACCTGAGTTAACAAATAAACTGTATGTTAGTCTTATTTCTTACATGTTTCTGCTTTATTTGTGGTATAAACAGTGAAACAATATTTTTGACAACCTTGAACTGCTTTTGAATAAATATCATTAAAGATTTGTATTTTTTTTTTTTAACATGTTGTAGGTTTTTACTTTTGGATTCCTTACTGCTTTATATTTTGTTATACTGACAAAATGATAAGTCAGTTGAATAGTGAAAAATATGTAGATAATAATATATATATATAAATATATAGATAATAAGCTTGAACACCAGAGGGTTATTATACTTTGTTTAGCAGGTCAAATTTTTACCCTCTCCACCATCTTAGTTTAGCGGGTTAGCATGCTAAAGTCAAATATATATTGTAAGTACTGAATAACGGATTCAAAGATGGCACCCGCTCACTCCAATGAAAACTGCTTGCGTTCGAGCGCATAAGCCAGAGTTTTCTAGCTTCCAGTTTGTTTTGGTTTTTTTATCCACATTGTGTTGCCCACTGCACATGTGCACTCGAGTAATAACTGACCTAGTTTGCATTTGGAGGTGTCCTGTCAGCAGTTTTACAGATGTTTCTTTTATAACTGTGGTCTACGGGGAAAATTCTTTTTGGGCTGTAGGGGATTTCTTCATTGCAATACCGCGAGGGGCCACTGGAATAAACTGGCCGGTTGAGTGGCGGCATCGCACCCAGCTTTTTTAATACATCCATAGCGAACATCTGCTAATTAGCACAAAACAATTTTTCGATCTGGTATTAGGTCATAAACCAAAGTATCAGGCAAATAAAAATTTGATGGCGCTAGATGAAAAGTCAGAGGATTACCAAAGTCATTAGGATTCATCCTGAGAGGACCATGAATGTTTGTACAAAATTTAATTTGCAAGCCATCTAATAGCTGTTGAGATATTTCAATGTGGAACAAAGCAGTGGACCCACCAAGACTTCCACCTCTAGACCCACGCTGTTAGCGCGGCTAAAAAAAATACCATCCAGGACCCTAACCATAAAACCAAACTGCAACTCAAAACTAAGCCATGCTGAGTCTAAACCCAATTTAAAATCCATCCCAGTCCTCACCCAAAGCCCCCGACCTTTAGAGACGTGATTGACCCTGTCCCTTAAAAATTATGTCCATATACAACTTATTTACAGCAGTACGTTTTTCCTTCATCCTGCACCGGGCCTAAATCCTGGACAGGATGTGCACACAGCTACCTTTCTGCATTTCTCTGAGGTGGGGGGGGGGGTCATAGTTCACTACTACAGAATTCACATCTACAAACCAGTTTCTCTTTTTGATACTGTTAGTATTCCGAGGTCGCAAAGGTCATTGTTATTGCAGCCGTAAAAAGAGAATGAAAAGGACCAAGGTAAGCTTCTGTTAATAACATTTACATTATAGTTATTGAAGTGAAACAAACGGCAGCTATTACCTGTTCAAATGAATGTGAGTTAATATACTTCTATTTGTCTCTAAGTTGTTAAATGAGTTGTTTCTGTGACTGGAAATGATAAGAAAACCTGGTTAAAAAACAAAAAAATGAATAACTCAGTTTGAAAGGGATTATTAAAATGAAACTAATCACCACCTATCAACAAACACCCATGGTAAGGTTCTGTTGTTTATTCAAACATGTCCACCACTCGCTGCTCTTCTCTTCTGTTTATCCTTATAATTAATTAAAAATAATTAGAATGTGGAACATTGTGCAGTGTTTTCAGATTCAGGGCAGGACTAAAGTGAGTGGTGGGTTGTCAGCAGCTCTACAGTAGTCCTCTGGTTTGTCTTATTTAATGGTGCATTAACTGTGGACCTGCCGAGACCCGCCGGTCATCTAACCTTTCCGTTTTAGTTTTATGCTGGTTGTCACTATATTTCTATGGTGCAAAAACAGGCTGGAGGAGTCCACTTTAAAATTCCTATGGCCTTGTTCAAATCCTGAATCCAGATTGTGTCAAAATCCTGTTGAGATGGACTAGAGTTCACACCTGATTCAAATAAGCCTCAATTCTTAAAGCAGATATAATTGATATTATATAATAATGTATTCTCAAAAATGATCTCAAACTGTACTCAAACAGACTTTTTAGTCCTGAGAAGATTTATCCGAAACACTTTGGTGATCTCCTGACTTTTCCTCTAGTGCCACCATTAGTTTGATATTTGCGGTCTTGAGTGAAATTTCAGTTTTTTCTACCTAACTATCGGATGTAATGTCATGATAGGAAGTTAAAGCCATCACAGCCCAATGTGGATATGTAAGTGGCAAGAAAACTGATGGATTCAGGCTTCTCAAATCGCTCTTAAAATGAGTTTATTTTCATTAGTATCATTTGCCTCTAAATTTACAGCAGAGACACGGATGAAAGTTGAATTTCAAGACATCTACAGTGAGCTGGGAGGAAATTTCCGGATTAAATCAGATTAAGTCAAAAATGTTTTTGCTATCTGATGGATAGAAGCGCGTTAACACCAACACGTAGGCCTGTTTGGGAACCAATATGTTGAGGGGAAAAAAATGAAAGCCATCCGGAGATCACGCTCATTGAATGTGCTGTCGTGATGTCAGCTACAGGAAGGTCCTGGTATTCTGTTTCGAGCCACGTTTTTCGCCTATAGGTGCAATTGAAACTATGCCGAATTAGGTATTAGCATTTCCTGTTTGCAGCGTACCCATGGATGCACAGACAATTGTCAGTGGATTACTTTGATGCTGAAGAAGACTTAAAAATTTGATGATTCTCGAAGATTTATGGAGGTTTATTCACGATGGACATCTAAGATAATGAAGTCCTCAGGAAGTTTTAATTCACACTGAATTATATCTACACGTGTTTCATGATTTGATTGAGCTATTACTCCAAGGAGGAGCTTGATTTTTGACTCAAATTCACCTTGCGCACTATCCTTGCCTCCCCTTAAAGCTTTCTCTGTTGGCTTTGTCCTGCTGAATGTCCATGTCTATTATGGACCATGTACTGTAATTTCGCGACGTTTAAAATCGCGTCAAAGAGAACAAAGAGTTAAATTACCAGGGACCACAGGGAATTATTTTATCCACCACAGCCCCCGGTGAGGTTAATCCCGTCCAAATGGAGCTTTGGGCTTGTTTCTAAAGAGTCCAGATTCTGTCAGCATGTTAGTGTTTTCTCTGTGACATTGGTCAAAGGGTGTGTGTGTGTGTGTGTGTGTCTGTGATTCTTTGAGCACAGCACTTCACCAGCAGCCGGTTACATAATCCATCTGATTTCTGCTTGTTGTCAGTGCGTTTCCTTTTGTGAAGTAACTTGTAAAATGTGTAAATATGTCTGAAAAACTTCTCTGTGGCCGTGGATCTGTATGATGTTGAAAAAAGTGAGAGAAGTGTGTGTGTGTGTGTGTGTGTCTGGCAGGCCTGTCACATCGCTCATGTGTGTGTGTGTGTGTGAGAATGTGTGTGTGAGAATGTGTGTGTGTGTGTGTGTGTGTGTGTGTGTAATGGGAACAGCTGGCTGAGGGAATGAGTACAGAGGGAGAGGTGATGGATGTGAGTGGAGCTACTGTGACAGATGAGCTAACAGGTGTTCACCACAGCCCTCAGAGAGACGCTATTTATGAGCCAGAAAAGACAGCCAGACGCAAAGCACACTACGCCACCAGCCTACTCAGTGCTAAAACACATCACGTACATCTGCACACGTTACTCAACAATCACCAACACTGCAGAACTGTCTTTAGGCGGTGGAGAGGCTTCAGTTTGCTAAAAGCATCTTTACTCAACAGTTGAGCTGAAGCTCTTCCATCACCTCCCCTGCACAAAATCACCTTCTACTAAAGAATATTAACATAAAGTGAATTTACGCAGCTGCAACGCACTTTACTCTACATTAACTTGGCTTCTTCAGTTTGCAGCCGAGAGACAATCCTGCTATCACCTTCTTCTACTGTTAATACTGGTTCCGCAGCCACAGTTTTCACAAATTGCGATGACAGAGCCTCTTTTAAACATTAATGTCATGGGGTTACAGCAGGAGTCAGCAGTTAAGTTAAGTAATAAGCCAGTTTTTTCAACAAGGTTTATTGGCGGGCCAATACTTCACAGGTGAGGCAGAAACACACGCCTGTAAGTTTTCACTTTTGTTTGCCTGTATCTTTTAATTCATTGAAGAATCACACTGGCTTATATAACAGTTTAGGACTGTATCTGAGGGGCAGATACCATGTTTCCTATTAGTAAGTGAGGGCTAACAGAGTAAGAGGAGCTTCAGCCCAAGAGTGTGCCTCTCGCATTCATTTCTTTGAAAAATATATACCGGGCAATGATGTAAAACCAAGAGGGTTGTTTGACAACACTTTAGCACTGCTCTCGGCATATTTCCAGAATTCTCAAAGACTTTTCTGACCATCTCGTTGAAAAAAAAAAAAAAATGATAAAGATGAAACATTAACCCAAGTTGGGACAGTAGCTCCTAATGCAGGCAGCTAGAAATGTATTTATGTAAAAAAGAAAGTATTTAAGACATTGGTATTTAACCCCCGCCCCCCAATTGGGGTTATTGGTTTATTTATTTGTTATTTATCTGGTAAATTTATTAGACTTTTCTCTTCACATGGGGGCATTGATTCTTATTACATGTTATAAGGTTTATTTCCTGAAATTTGAACCGCCTATTTACTTTTATCTACAGTGGATTTGTGAAAAATCATGTCAAGGTTTTTGACGTTGACTGCGAAAACGTCAGCTTTCCTCGTAGGGGCCAAATAAATTTTTCTCGGGGGGCAGATTTGGCCCACGAGCCACCGCTTATCTACTGCGGGTTTAAAGGCTACGACACCGTAAATGGTGGAAGAAAACACTGGAGAAGCGAAGGAAGAACATATGTCGGCAGGTGGAGTGACAGATTCATCAAAATCATGATGTCATGAGTACATGATTTGTGCCTCAGCCTGCCAATTAGCAAAGCTCACCATTAACGATTTGTGTTCCAGCCACGTTCAGCTAAACGACAATAAATTACAGCATAGAGATGTTGGAGTGACACAGTCACTAAATGCGCCCAAATCAAACTGAAGAGCGTTACTAGCAGCAAGACACAAAGCAAAAAAATTGTTTGTTTTAATGAGCTCACTTTTTTTTATTGTTTGGCAAAAGCAATACAGATAAAAAGACCCTGGTGATTCAAGTCTAATGTATATGTTTTGTATTCTAAATAACATTATTTCCATGTAGAAGGCACTTTGACAAATGTGATTTTGGGATAGTTTAAAGGTTGGAATGTAAAACTACATCAGGCACAGAGACTAGTTTTGTGTTACAAAAGCTTCTAAAAGGTTTATAAATGTGTGACAACGTTTAGATGGGTTGAACTGGCATGGATTCATTTTCTGCTTTTCTTGGCACTAAAGAACAAAATTCATCAGCGCGAACACAGGGTCGCTATGTTCGGGCACGAATGTCAACGAAAGACAGCCAGACACTGACGCTTGAAATTTCTCAATGGAGTATCTTGATTTGTAAAGACACTGAACAGGGGCCGATGGGACAGCCGTGTGCTCTCTCTCCAGAACATTCGTACGTAGTGATCCTCGGTCAAAACCGTAAATGGCATGACATTTTAATTGTCGCCACTGAGGTAAATGACCAGTAAGTTTGATATTTTAGTGATGGAGGAGTGTCATGCTCAGGTGTGACTTATAAAGGACGAGGTGGAAAGAACAGAAATAGTTGAGGGCAGTGTCAATTTTTAAAATGTATTAACACCTCTATGATGCCTTCTGTGTGTTTTAAAGGGGATCATCACTTTATTCAAGAATTTCACAAAGTTATTTCCATGGTTCAGGACAATGCTTTCCAAAGCGACATATCATAAAGTTAAGAATGGCTGCGTGAGCGCGCCATAGTTTACAGCTCTAGTTCTTCAGTTTCTGGATTTTAGATGCCTAAATTGTCCCAAACCACAGAAATAAATTGTATGAAATATTTAATTAAGCGCTGTTCCCCTTTTACCTTCACTAAAAGAACCTGGAATGAGGGGGGGGGGCTCTATGCTTGGGTGAGGGCTTGTTTGAGGTCCCGGAGCAACATGGACGCCATGACGCTCTTTTCTGTGTTGATCGTAAGCAGGGCAGAGGAGGACTCCTTCGTCTCCAGCGACACCAGGACCAGAGCTCCGCTGCTCACCGTCCGCCCGGCAAACCTGCAGGTGAATAAGAGCACGCGGGTCAGCATCGTTAAATTCCAGGACAGACTGACAGACGACCTGTTCTGTATGATGTGTAGCCTTAAAGGTGAGGGTTCACCCAGCAGTTTTCATTGGAGCTACTTTCTACTAAAGAAGTAGTTCCTATAAAAATGTTCTGTGGTTTAACTAGAGTAACAGGGACACTCTTCAATGCTGTGAGCGCCACAAACAAAGTTCCATTCGCCTCCACTGTATTGACTTTGGAGGCATAAATCTCAGTGAGATATATCTTAAAAATCTTGGCCAAATGAAACCAAAATTATCTGCATGGCTAGTTACCACTAAATGTAATTAAGAGACATTTTTTATGTAATCTGGGGGAAGCAAACAGTCAGAACACTGATCACAATTTCTACAAAGCTATGTTTCCATTCCACCTGCCAGCCACACTTTAGCTGCATTTTTGAAATATCTGCAAAAATAAAAATGTGAAAAAGGTGCGCTTCTGTCACCCTGGTTGAAGCAATCACTTAGGTTTTCATGAAAACGGAAAAGCGTATCTCAGCAATTTATTATTATTGGACAGAGTGAAGGTGAAAATTGGCATCAGTAGTTGAAAATAAAAACAAGGAAATGTACTTTGCATTTCTCGGGCATAATGTGACTAATTTGTACAATGAACCAAGCCAACGTCATTATTTCTATTATATTATGTTTTTATCCTTCTTATACAGAAATAGACATGACAAACGTTTAATTGCCAATCCCCTTATCAGTGAAAGACTTTCCAGTTAGAGCAAGTGTAAACCACTTTGGTATTTTACCAAAATGTCTCCTTTTTCAATTCAACAAGCACAGTTCACATAAATTACCTAGATGTGAAGCCAGCCAATGGTTGGCTACTACATTATTCAACAGCTAATGTATAACAAACGTCAAGCAGCTATGCCCAGGCATAACCCTATGCACTTAACTCACATTTCTCCCCTAAAGCGATAAATCCTCACGTTAGAAAATTCTGTAACACCTCACACCTTGTAATTACCCTAAATTAGTGAGCGAGACAAAGAAGGAAAACGATGTGACAGGAAATATAGAGAGCAGAGCAACAGACAGTCTATTATCCCAACTGAATAAAGAGCCATTAGGGGTGAGACACGCCCTTCATGCCAGTCAATCAGAATTTAGCCTGTTTTTATGGACTGTGGGTGTCTATGAGTGTGTGGGAGCCTTGGGACCAGAATGGGGGATGTTCCATCCCACCAGCTCCCTCTGGACTATTGGGAGAATTCTCAGTCCCCCGTTTCCTTGGATACCGTCCCTCCAGACCAGGGGCAAATCTGGGCGCACATGGTCTCCATTGAGAGTGCTAACAAGAGGCAGACAGGGGCTATGACCCACTGTGACCCTCTTTGAGGGTGACAGAGCTGAGCTGGGCCCCCTCTACTGCTCCCCTCTGGCCCCTCTGCATCTTGGAGCCTCACGTGGCTAACTCCCAGCCATCTGCCTCCATTTAGCACTACATCCCTGCAACAAAGGCCCCCCGCGGCAGCCCGCTTAGGCCTGACAAACAGCCCACAAAGAGCCCCACTTAGGGCTGCCTAAAGCCTGTGAAGAGCCCCCGCAGGACGGCCTGTGGACAGGCGCCGTCACAGGGCCATGCAAGGCTGTGCTGCGCTGCAGGAGCGACTAGCACGTCCACCAATTAGCGAGCACATGTTAAAGACGAGGAGGGGGGACACGGAGGGGACATGCATACACAATGAAACAGTGCTGGCTCACAAGCCTAGTGTGTCTGGGTGTGTCTCTGGGGAGCTGCTAAATTACCATCAACAGAGGGGAGGGAGTTTATCAGGGAGCTCTCAGGGAGGAGAGAGAGAGTCCTCCTCAGGCTTAATTAAAATATTAGCCACTTCAGCAGGAAACACAAGCCATTCAAGAAGAGGATTAATTTCTCTCAAAAATACCAACTCTTCGCTTCTTTAAATAATTCAGGGGTTGTATATCAATCAAAATTTAAAAAAAAAAAAAAAAAAAAAAAGACTAAGTGTGGAAATTCAGGATGTACCCTCTGTTGGGCTTCATTCAAACCTTAAAAATCCACAACCAAAATAATCCAGTTTATGCAAAAAAGGTGTTTTTCTGTCTCTGTTTACATGTGCCATTTAACACGCAATCATGGACTACATATAAACATACATGCTTGTCTCTTGTCCAGTTCCCTCAGCCCTTCTCTTGCCCCCAATGTAAGCAGCTTAAGGTGTCAATGTGCTCCCTGTGGCTTTGCTAATGGATTTAGGATATAAATCTATCATTTACTCAGCCAGTTAACACTACCCTGAAGCTGCTTTCATTTCGTCTCAGGAGACGCTGCTGTGGGCCTTTGTTCATGTGAGGGAATAAGAGCGGGTGAAAGAAACAAGAGCATGTTTTGATTGTGTTTGATTTCCGAGCGTATTTGCTTTGAATATTCTCGCTCTGCTGTTTGTGCACGGTCAGGTGCAAAGACCAGCTCCAAATCGCATCCGGGATCTAGAACAACATCAGTGCATTTTTAAAAGGATGAGAAGGGAAAGATTAAGGACAAGCGGGACTTAAACGGGTCATTGGTATTCTCCTGCACTCTTCACATACTGGGCTAAACACTGGATTAATTGCAGTGTATGGAAAGAAAAGCAAAGCATAACCCCTGGACTTAGAGCAGGCGGATTGGCATCGATCGGCAGGGCTGCAGCTAAGCATCACTCTCCAATTATCTGTGATTCTCCTCAGTGCAGAGAGCCGTGTGTGCCATCTGCCTCCCCTCCACCCTGCCACTGCAAACACAAAGTGGGCTTCACCTTTACATTCACCCTCACACAGAGAAGACACAGGCCGCCGAGGATGCGGCTCAGCAACCTAAAAATGCAGGACTTAACCCACAGCCACAGCAAGTCTACCTTCCCCCTGCATCTTGAGTAAACACTCAACCATGTGTCATTCTCTGGGAACGAGCTGGTCAGGCACAAACGTATGACTAGACTGCATCATGTTTTCACAAAAAAAAAAAAAAACAGACACGAAAAGCTGAGGCCAACTTTGTGGTGGCTACAGCTGGATGCTATTGTTCCATCCTGGTTCTTGGCCAGGTGGACAAGTGGAAGAATGTCCTTCAACTGATTGGTCAGCGAGGCCAGGGCTGAGCCGAACACAAGCGAGCAGACTCAGACCAGGCAGATGGCCAGAGCTATTAGCCCCAATTAGAACCAGGAACCCCTCACGCATCTCCAGAGCTCGGCCATACGGACAGACCACAGCGCAGCGCTCGAAGGGCAGGCGGACGTGAGAGGTAAGAGGGGACGAACGGAAAACGGAGGCTGAAGAAGAAAAGGGCCAAGATGGGAGGAGGAGACGAGAATTTACCCGAACAAGGGTTTAAGGAAAACGCGTTACCTATAACTGAGATGAACATCTACATGTTACTGCATGTTGCATCTGCATTGTTGTCCGAAAACATTGAGTCAGCTTCATGGTGCATTTTGTATCACCTGAAGATAGATCATATGCCAAACTGTCTGCTAAGCAATCTATAATGGAGGGACCAGGCATTTAGTTAGTCAGGTTATAAATGATAGTCAATTAAATTTTAAACAAAAACAAGAATTCAACTTCACTGAAAAGCGGGAAATTCACAGTGTTTCAAGAAACTTAATTTAATTATATCTAGGCATAAAGTAAAGAGAAAGCATAGCTTATAAATCAAGGTTTTCCGTTTTTCAGTTTTTGTTTTTTATTTTTGAAAATTAGGCTCTAACCGGAGAGATTGGCAACGCATGCAAAATTCGATCAAATTTGCTTTCAAACGGACTGAAAAATAGAGCACATTTATTCTATTCCGCCTGTTTAGACATAAACAAGAACAGCGTTGTCTACATTTGCTTTCCTGCTTGATTTATTGCCATCCTCCTTTCCAGCAATCAATTTCTGTGTTTCTGTGGCATCCCCCCTCCGCATGCCCTCGAAGCCTGTTTGTGAAAAGCAGTGCTGCACCCTGCTGATAAACAAGGGGAGTGCAGGGATGCAGAGGTGCAGAGGGGAAGGCAGGCTGTTTCTTTGTCGAACCAAACCTGTGTCAACCACAATACTGCAGTCTATAACACAAAGTACCTGAGGTCAGTTTAAGGCAAACACAATACGTGTCATAAACTGTGTCGTTCTCAGGCTTCACACCGCTCCATTTTTCTACATTAAACCCAAAGTCTGACTCTGCCGGGGGCAGAGACTTTGTGCGATCTTACCCGGATTAGAGAGTCCTTACTCTGGGGCACTGGATGGAGGTCACCGCTCACATCACATTTAATGACGAGTGACCTCCACAATAAGCTCTCAGTGGGTGTATCCTATCAGATCGATCGCTCTGCTCTGTGCACGTGTCTTATTCGAGGGATGTACGGCGGCAATACACAGTAAACACCATGACTGGAATAACTAAAGGTGCTGAAAGAATTAGTTTGATTAATCTAATGGTTGTTTGGCAAAAAAAAAAATGAAACAACAACAATTCTGATAATTGATTAATCGTTTAAGTCACTTATCAAGCAAAAAATGCCAAACAGTCTGTGGGTCCAGCGTTTTAAATGTGAGGATGTGTTGCTTTTCCCAGGTTTATATTATGGTAAAGAGACTTTATTTGGGTTGTGGACTGTTGGTCGGCCAAATATGACATCTGAGGATGTCACAATAGACTTTAGGAACTCTTTCTTATCATTTTCTGATATTAATGGTAAAAATGATCAAAAAATTAATCAACAAGGAAAATAATTGCTAGTTGCAACCCTCATTATTACACACCTCTTGTTCTCCAGGACTTGGTCTGGATCCAAAGTTGGGATGTGGGAAAGAGTAGTGTAGTGTGAATAGAGCCTCTGAGTACAGTAAGTAGAGTTGAATGATAACATTTCTTTGATCGTTCTGCAGAAGTTATGGAACAAATGGAAAAGAAAGCTGTTTCAAGTAAAACAAAAAAAATAAAAAGTAAAATACTGGACGATAGCATGATGAAAAACCTCCACAGCAGAAGTAAAAAGAGCATATTTTTGCTTTTAAAATGAGTTAAATGATCCATCGATTAGCAAAATTGTTGCAGCTATAATCATCATAACAAAACAATAATTATATAAGTTAATTATTTGATCACACCAAATTAAATATCCAGAACCTGCACAGTCGGTGGCACCAAATCAAAACCCTCAAAAAGCTAATTTAAAAGGAACTTGGAAAAACTATCCGGATGAATGGAACACAAAAGCATGCAATGGTGCTTCAAAGACAAGGCTGTGAAACCTGCCAGTTAAATTTGAGGAGACAAAAAACTGAGGATATTGTCTTCATATGGACACCACCGGACAATATGGAAGAGAGCGTCTTTATTATTAAAAGACTAGAGGGCAACAGTGGGAGACTGTCTTCCTCTTTAGCCATCAAAGAAGCAGGAGGGAGATTGATAGCATGGAGTCATTCAAGTTATTGGTTATTCTGAATGAAGTATGGGCTTATTGGATGCAGGCCTCTCCCACTGGCTAACATTGATTTCCACTCACTCTCTCAGCTCCCTGTGCCCTTGTGCTATGGTCTACTTCTTATTTTTTCACTCTGACTTCCTCACTGTCCCATATTTATCCAGTGTCTCCTACATTTTCCATCTATTCCAGGCTAAATCTATAAAGAAATTATCACCAAAGACAGACAGAAAGAGACAAGTAAGGGGGGGGGGCAGAGCATGGCACACAGGGATGGAGTGAAAGACAAAGAGGAAGTGAAAGACAGACAGCGGTGTGGAGGGAGAGACAGATGGGGGTGCAGAGATGAAGTGAAAGAGAGACAGAGCAGGAAACAGAGGGAGAGAGGGAGGTGTAATTATCTATCAGGTGTTCGGGTGTGCGTGACAGAGGAGGAAGCTCATTAACACACTCTGTGTACACCAATTACACAGCCAGGCTTCTCAGGGCATTCCCCTGGCATGTCTGTGAGAGGCTGAGCTGTGACACAGGCACTTTCACTCTCTGATACCCGCATACGCACTGCGCGACTCAGCTCAACATAAAACACAATTATGGCGGGCACGCGTAGCCGGGAACATTCATCTCATCCCTTTTAGGCAGAGAAAACAAACTCCACTCACAAATCTGTATGTGACTCACAAAACAGTGTTAGGTTTGATTTCTGGACCTGTGTTTTTAACGGACCTTCCTGATATGAGGAAGGTTAGGAAATAATTCTTGCTGTTGCCTACACAAATATCACATTTTTGTGGGGTTGAATTTGTGCCTTTGCATGCAATGAAAGAAGTTTTTACTTATCTTTATTATCTGTTTAATTTGAATTTTGCATATTCAAATATATGTTCTTACTCTTCAGTGTCCTGTGCTGTTTTGCACGTACTCCGGTCTCCCTTGAAAGTGAAATGTCAACCGGATTTAACTGATTAAATAAAAGGTATAATATATTTAATAATTACTTCCCACAGTGAATAATCCCAAACTATTAAGAGTCGACAATTTCTTTGTCAAAGATAAAGTGAGCCCTGCAACAAAGAGTGCTGCTTTAGAGTAGCCTAAGGTCTAATGCTAATGTCACACTACATCACACTACCCGAAACCAGCCTTAAACCTGAACCGCACTGGAAAATATGATCAACCTGAGCCTGTACCAACCTGGTGGATTCAGGGCGCTTACGACTGTTTATATGAGGGAAGTTCTCATTTTAAAGGAATAGTTTGTCATTCTGGGAAATACGCTTATCGGCTTTCTGGAGGGGAGTGAATCGAGAGGATCGATACCACCCTCGTATCTGTACATTAAATAAAATGCTACAGGTAGCAGTCAGTTGTCTTAGTTTAGCAACCAGAAGAGACTCGTGCTAGTTACTACTCTCAGCCAAGAAACTGTCCAGTGCATAATCCCCTGTAAAATGGCAAACTGTTGTTCTTACACATTTTGGATTTTTTGTTGGAAGGTGGATTTGGTCACCTTTGGACAGAGCCAGGCTAGTTGTTTTCCCCTGTTTTCAGTCTTTATGCTAAGCTAAGCTAACAAACTACTGTCTGTAGCCTTATATTTAACAAAAAGATACCAGACCAGTGTCAATCTTCTCTCCTTACTGTCCACCAGAAGGCAACCATAGGGCGTATTTCCCAAAATGTCACACTATTCCTTTAAAGATGTATGTTTCTGTTTCCTGTTTTGTTTTGTTTTTTTTAAGTCTGGACAAATCTCACAGGACAGCTGAGACAACCGAAACCCAATTCTGACAAAAAAGGAAGCCTGGTAGGCAAAGACTATAAGGCTCCCAGAAATACAAATACATAAAGTAATGACTAGTGATAGTAACTGCACTGTGAAGTCAACTGTACAATTTATATACAGCCAGGGGTCATTACCTGTTAAACCCTGTTCTATTTCTTCAGTTTGGAAAGCATCCCTACTATGGACAAGGCCTGTAGTGGCAAAACTGTAAACAGAGCCTGACCAAAACTACATTTTTAAGGCAGTTACCAAAACTAATAACAGAGTTTTAAAAATCCGGTACAATCATTTTTTATTAGCTTAATATATAAGATAAACAAAGATTTTTGCTTCTGTATCCCTTAAATTTGGTGATAAATGAATTGTGACCAAGGAATGCACTGAGATATTTATGGATGACAAATAAGCTTGTCAGTGCTCGCAAATGGACAAACAATGTGATGGCGACACTGTTTCTAAATAGCCTTAAATATATCTACCATACAATATTCTTGTTTTTTAGCCAACAAGTGCACTGACACCAATATCGTAAATCTGTAAGAGGCAATTATCCAGCCAATTTATCGGTCTGGCTGCTGATTGAGGATTAGCCCCAAAAATAACTAAATGAAGAGTTAGACAAGCAGCATATTTAACTTTAAGATTATGTTAAAACATATAAAACAAACTGCCTGACTACTGACAAAGCTGCATTTCAGTTAACAGCAATAATGTTCAGATGTAACCTGAGTGCGCTGACACCCCACCTAACTGATGGACAATAATCAAACATCTGACCAGTCAGGGACCTAAAACGAGTTCAAACAAATGGGGTAAAGTTTAAGTGGGTTTGGTATTAATTTTAGGTGACTGGATGACTATTCAGTTCCTCATCCGTTTTCATTTAATAACAGAATTCTATTATTTGAAACCTGCGTATCAAATACTAAATCTAGTGAATTGTGTCATTTACTGTGAAATCATCTCTCCTGTCCTTAATGCCTTCTGGGTGCATCTTTCCAATAGCTGACAAGAAATTGTAAACACCTGTCATTTAGTGTGAAATGCTCAGTTTCTGTCTTCACGTCTCAAAAGTATTTGACTGGTTTGGGATTAAATACATTAACCGTTGCAACTGAAGTTACTGCTGTTAGATACAATGCCTGTCAAGACACGGAACAAAAAACAAAACATCTCACGCTCAACATCAAGTTGCATATCACCTAAGTAACAGTAAATTGGATAAATAACACTGTCAGATAACCAATATATTTTATGACTTCTGTACTGTCAAAACCACGCATCTCCAAGACGTCAGTCTTTCGTAAGTTTTTTTCAGGTCATCTAAACGGTTTTAAAATGATTCATTTGGCTTTAGAAGTATTCAAATGTTCTCAATCCATAAAGAAAACACTCAAAATCCCAAACCCGGAGCTACATGGTTTTCAATGGACAGTCACAATATGAGAAACTGCATGAACATATAATTTTCTTGACTTCTAAAAAAAAACAATTGAGTCCCTGTGGTAAAAACAAACAAACAAACAAACAAACAAACAAACAAAGCCCTTCTGGACATCTCACCTGTGGATGTTCTGGCTGAACGAAACCACTCCTACGTTGGCCACAGACAGGACCTGCTTGCTGATGGCCTGGCTGGAGGTGTTTGCTGTTGCCATGGTGATGGTTTCCGAGGTCTCATTCATGCCCAGCAGCTTACCTGAGGGGATGCAAAACGTTAAGCCATGCAACAGGGACCTACACCAACAGAAGCTAAATTCTGCCATTACTGTACAGTCAATATATTGGTCCCGTTTAAACCAAGACTATTTATATGGTTGCAATATTTATATGAACGATTCCACAGTCAGGTGTTATACATCTAAAATGTCCATTAAATTCCTGTATAAAGAGTATTTTGGGACCTGGTTTCAGGACTGACACTCATGGAACAACGAGATAAAACAGATTTTGAGGATCAATAAAGTGGGAGTAGCTAAACAATAAAATGGTGCCTCCATCAATAATGAAAATAGAGTGGAAAAAAAAAAAACACTCAATTTAAGGCAAGGGGCAAGTACATGTGCTCTCAGTAATTAGCAGGTATATGAAAGAAAGAATGGAGATAAATACGCACAAGTTAGGTAGAAATAAAAGAGGTTTTAAAAGGCAAATATAATGAAGACCTGTTAGATAAAAGAATTAATTAAGTTCACTCAACTGGTATAAAGCAGCAACTTGCTAGAGAGAAAAAGGTCCAGCAAAGCAAGTTGTTCTACTCTATTCAATCCACTTTTTTTTTTAGTCAGTCTTTTTTTAGTCTTTTTTTTTAGTCTGAGTGCAAGTTGTATTCAGTTGAGCTCAAAACACAGCGAATGAAGATTAATTAAAGCAGAGGCAGCATTTAGCAGGCACTTAAGCGCACGTTGAGGGCTTGGGTACGAGAATGCTCTCAGCTCTCAATAGCTGCCGCAGTACGCAGCTCTACAGGTGTGCGTGTTTGTGCTTTGTATGTATTCGTAGGAAATACCATTAAGTGCTTCATAAGAGGCAAGCATTTTGCCTTAATGACTAAGATGAGGAAATGTTTATTAGAAACAGGCTAGGATTGTATTTTAATTCACAGAAATCGTTCATTAATACTGCATACAATAAAGAAGAAAAACACTGACTCTCAAATTTTAAGATTTTAAGATTCAAAATGGGGATTGTTATTAGGTCTGGTGATATTTTATACTTTTTTCTTATTGTCAACAAATCCCATGTAAAGACCAAAACCGACAATGAATGGATCGTAGTAAAACCAATGGTCAGTGTATCAATAGTCTGACAAAGTTTCTTCCTCTGTACCATGAAGCTCCGCTGTCGTCCAAAAACCTTTCAAAACACACAAACGATCCCCACCGTCGCACTGAGCGACATGGTGCTTCATTGACAGTGCTAGACCAATAAATCGGCCAATATAGCAGCCAGTATTAGCTTGTCGCAGATATTTCGGTATTGGTGTGCATGTGGACTGATAACAAGAAACTGCGGCTCAGAAATGCCAGTGCAGGTTTTAAGGTGAGTTAAGTCCACCAGAGTCTGTAAAACGTCCCCCTTGGTATGTATCTGTATCAAGATTGTTTATTTACATTACATATTGATGCTAGAAACAAATGACTATCGGCTGATAATATCACTATCAACGTTTTTAAACTCATAAATATCAATATCACTATCGTCAGGCTATATTCATTACATTGAACACGGGCACCGTAGTTTATTTTGAGTCAGTCTCACACCCACCACCCCTTTTTTTTTTTGCTCCTGTTGTTTTTATTTTGTTTTATTGTTTGTATTTTAAATTTGGGGTATTTTACTCTATTTTATTTTGTTTTATTTTATTTTAAATGTTTAATTTTACTGCCTAATTTCTAGTTCTTAACGTTGTAATCCTGTTGAAAACCATGTTAGCATTTTGGAATTTTTTTTGAAAAGTGCTGCATAAATAAAGTTATCATCCTCATCATCATTATTATTAAATTATGCCCCGTTTGCATCATGTTTTCTACATTTTCACCGTTTGAGGTTTGACTGGCGTTCTTTTAATTGCCATATCTTATTCCTCCCTCTTCTTCAGCAATGGTTTTTATGAGACCCCTCTGGATAATTAGCGCCACCAACTCCTAATAGTCGCATGACAGCAGTGGATTCGAAATGTGTGTTATTTTGCCCAACGTTTCTCGAAATCCAGTTAAAATTTGCTCTACATTTGCATAGAAACCCACCTATTGTTGGTTTTGTTTTTGCCACGGGATTATTTAATCAGGATATTATCATCAGATGTCAAATGGTGAAAAGATTACGGTCACTCGGGCACAGACAAAGGATACTTCTTTTATTTGAGACCCAGCAGTCTGAAACATTTGAAGAAATGATATTTACCGACAACAGAGAAGCAAAGGAATTAGTTCTACCACTGTGACTGAGACCACGCCATAGTAGTCGAATACTTACTTAAGATGTTCACTTAAACTCTGCAATTACCGCCTTGATGTTTCAATGGCCATCAACAGTATATTTATGATATAAGGAATGATTCAAAGCAGGTCCAGTGACTCTGAATTAGTAGAACAACAATTCTAGTTTGTACTTGGTGATAATGACAATGATCTTTAAACATGAGGAATTTTTACTTTTCCGAACATGATGCGAATTATAATTCACCTTGCTCCTTGGAGAAGTCCTGTTCCGTCATGGTACTGGGCATTAACAGCTCTCCTACGGCAGGCTGGATGGACACATTAAACTGGTCCTCCTTGGTGCTGAGGGAGAAAGAACAAGAGCACAGGAACAACAACTTATTTACAGGATGTCTAACAGAAAAACCTAAGCGGGATCCTTGTAAATTAGGACTTGTTCTCCTGCTCTGTATTTCAAATTCATCTTAATCTGAGTAAATAAAACAGAGCGTGTAGCATAGTGTGTGTGTGTGTTTTGTGCACTTGTGTGTATTTACTCTGTGTTTTGTTTGTTCATTAAGTGTTTCTCTTTTGATTGCTTTGCAAATCACACTCTGTGAATGGCATTTTGGGCCGGATTGATTCCCCAATCCCGAACAGATTTTCTGATAAGGTTATTGATCAGCTGAGCAGCGGTGCCAATGGCATTCAGCAGGCTGATTTGGGCTGGGGCTGATTACTGCAGGAATAATTGTTATCCCAGTGAACCGGGATCAATTGTGGCGGACGTCTCACCTGGGAGTGATGGCACAGAGCAGGTAGGAAAAGGAGAATTAACAAAGAACAGACAAGAGAGGAAGAAAGGGAAGGGAAGACGCAAATAAATTTAAGAGAAAGAGACAAATAGGGGAGATGTGATGATGAATCTGGAGACAGAATGATAGCAGTAGCAGAAAAAAGTACTGAAAAAGATGTAAAACTGAAAGTCTGAGAGAAAAAAAAATACACCTGACTTGATACGAGCTGATGTCAGGTTGTCTTACCACAACTGGAAGTTGGCTGCTTGTGTCGAATCGCTGAAGTCAATACCCATGGAAACAGTCACCGAGGCCTCTGGCTCCAGCCGCTCTGAGAATGGAAAAGAGGGGAGGAAAGAGGAGAGGAGAAAAGGAAGAGTGAGTGACAAGGGCACAGTGTGCAGCATGGGGAGGGATCGAGCAAAGGGAGGGAGGAGGAGGAGGAGGAGGAGGAGGAGGAGGAGGAGGAGGGAGGGCAGCAGCAGAGTGGAACAGACAGGCATCCACACCACTTGTGTTTTCTACTTCACAAAGCAAGGCCACCGTGTGTGAGAAATCTATCCTTCAATCTCATTCCCCCCACCTCTAGCCTCGGGAAAAAAAAAATAAAAAAAACACATGAAGGACTAGCATATTTCCAAAACAACAGGCTTGTCAAAGGGAGCATCAGCGTCAAGAGAGATGGGGTAAGGGAGATAGACATAGCGGGTGAAACACGAGTTAGAAGAGAGAGTTAAGCAAAGCCAAAAATGCTGAAGACAGAGTCTGGATAGCTGAATGCCAGAGGAGGAGGAGGAGGAGGGGGAGGTTAAGGATGAGAAGAACACAGACAGACAGAAACATCCTCCACGCTTCCCCACTCGGCCTGTGTTTCTCCCTCTGTGGAGCAGGGCTATTTTACTGTATAACTCTTTCCACAGTCGGAGAAGAGCAGAGCAGAGGCTCCAGAGGAAACCCTCCGAAAACAGAGCCATCATGGACTCACTTCCAATCCAGCCTTCACAGCTCCGCTAACAGGCTTCCTCTGCTTTTACCTTTGGTTTGGTTTTTTTTAAGTCTCCGTTTCTGTCTCCCTAGTCTTCTGTGTCAATACAAACTATAACATACACAATTTAGAATGTCGTCTGAAGTCACTTATTTTATGAATACATTTTAACAATGTCCATCAAGGTGTGAGGATTCATCGAGGGACTAAGTATTTTTATTCAGACTGCAAAGCAGCATTAATCCTTCTTTTGGTGTTTTAACATTTCTCCTAAAGTACTGAGCCAAACTGTAAGTAACAAGTTAGTATTAATGTGTGTAACGTTGCCTTCGAAGGAAATATGCAATTTGAGATTTTTCAAAGTCCGAAGCTTTACTTAAAACGCTACCTACCCACTTTGTGGCACAAGTTGTCAAAACAATATCTGTGTGGTCTTCTGCGCCGCTGCAGGTCATCCAGAAAGGTTTTTCAGAAGCTGATCATTTAAAGGAATCGTGTAATCTGGTTTATTACACCTTGGGTGTCCTTGTCATAGTTTTGAGCCATCATTTCCATCACTTATTAGAGCCTTTTTTACTCACCAAAGTAGTTCAGGATATTTGGGAATACAGCAACAGCAGTGTCCAATGGGACACGAAATACAAGCAGTCAGAAAAATCAGACAGGTTGTGACCAAGACAAAAGTTTATCTAGATTATCTACAGCACTGAAATGTCTGTAATAATCCCTCATTAGACAGCGAACCTGTGTGTGCACAACTACTCTAAGTATGCTACTCTCAGTCAGTCTGTTAACTGTGATGTGAGGTTTACAAAAGATCATTTTACCGCTCGTACAAATAATGTTTACAGCCTGATTCGTAGTCTGACAGCTCATCTTTCTCTCTCCCTCAGACTTCTTGCAATGTCACCGTGTTCCCAGATCTCCGTGATTACTTCGGTGGGTACCATATTATTATTACCGATAGAAATGATGGCCGACACAACGAACGTAAAAGCCCTGCTGTAATAAACCAGAACTGTCCCTTAAACTACAATAAAACTCACAAAACTAACTGGTGTTTTATTTCTCCATTTTGGTGTATGAAGTATTAAAGGCAGAGGAAATGTTAGTAACTAGTTGCTACAAATAAGTCAATTTGTTAATTGATTTAGGGACATGTCGCTGGACATAAACATTAAGCAAATCACAAATACTTTTCATTTTAAACTGTTAAATTACCCCGTTCGGATGGAGATGAGCAGCAATGGAACATAATGCACTTCGTGGATGCACCGTGCAATATTCCTCACTAAATACAAACCCTGTCATGTGTTATCCCTTATCTAACACACACATAACAACACTACATAAAGCTTTGTCTGTATTCATCCTCTGCAACTTATCCAAACCAACTCCAGCCACCCGCTCACAGTAGCCGGGCTCAATCGATCCAAATTACCCACTGTTTGGCTTCTTGAGTTCCTTCAATGCCCAATCAATCCCTTGCAATTGACAGTTTTAACGTGCTCCACCGCACACCAGTTGTGTGTGTGTGTGTGTGTGTGTGTGTCTGTGTGTGTCTGTGTATGTTCTCAGTCTGATATTATACTGAGTGTAATGATCATACCACAGTGAGACAAGAAATATGGCGATAGTATCAATCAGGACCAACAAACATACACTAACGAATAGGGATTATCTGAAGTAATATCGGCTGTTTTCAGGTTGGGAGAAGGGGATAGGGCTATTTGCTGAGCTGATAGCATTCAGCCTTTATAGGTTTTTGATAACATAATATTCATTTAATGTCTTTTAGAAAAAAAAACTGGGTAATATGACGCCTTACATCTGCAAAGTCAAAACTGAGTTCACACTGGCGTTTGATCCACTTGCCACCCAGCATGTGTGAGGACTGTAATCAAAGGCCAGCAGCATTTTATAGAATACAAAGAGAAAATGAGACTATGTGGTATCTCTACAGCCACATACTGCACCTTTTTAATGAATGTGTCTAAAACTGCCAGGCTGCTTTGGGGAACTGGAAAATGGAACAAAATTAAAAAAAAAAAAAAAAAATACACCTAGCAGTTACACTTTGAGTCCTATTGAAAATTAAAGACACAGATATTGAATAAATAAAGAAAATAAATAATAAAAGGTATAATAGTACCACTGGATTCCTCAAACATTCAACATCACTGTGAATAATACTCATTTTAATTTTAAATTAACTTTTAGCTTTATTTATTTATTCTAGACAGTGTTAGCTAAAGGGTTAGTGTGGAGTAGTACGTGGTTTATATGACGATAGGCATTGTGAGACAACAGGTATTTGTCAACCGTCAGAGAATTTGCAATGCCGTTTATACCAAGGACACTGTCCCTTTAAAAAGGACAGGCTGCTAATATTCTATTCTTTTGATAATCTTAACAAACCCGGTTAAAAAAACCAAAATCAACATCCTGTCTGTGGCTCTCAGCCCCGAGCCCATTCATTCCTACTGAAGACGTAAATCTTTAAAAACAGATCTTGAATGCGTATACATTCTTTTTTTTTCTTAAAAAAGGTAAATAGTTTCCTAAAACACTGGGCACTGCAGTTTTTAGCAGACATTATTTAAACAGGAGTAAATACTGCATTTGCTGAGGACTTTTTTCAGTGGCGGATTAATACACGTTTGGTGCTTTAGCGAGTATTTACAGCAGGGGGAATGATGAATGTTGGCTAGGCTCAGAATAAACTACGGTGCCCATGTTCATAGTATTGAAGCAACATGTCACCCAGTCCAGCAGTGTGGCTAATTGTTGTGCTTTTGTTAGTTAACATTAACATTCAAAGTCAATAATATAGAGGAATAAGATATATAAGGCTTTTGCTTGGCAGAAAACACTTGTAAGTAAATACTTGTTTTCATGGGATTTTTTAAAATAAGGAAAATATAGAATATCATAATCCTTATCCTTTAATATCTCATTTGCTGGCAATGTTACAAATCAATAATCATGATTTCTTCATAGCAATGTTGGGTTTTTAAGCTATGAAAAATATACCGTATAATATATACAATATACTTTCTTTTTTTTTCTTATATATTTAAAGACATGGCAACACTGCAAATTCTGCAATAGAGGATTTTATCCATATTTCACACTTCTAGTGTGGAGTACAAGGGTCAAAGATTCACTAAGGACACATGGTGACCATATTCTCAACAAAACAACATAACTCGTTGGGTGACAAGCAGGTAAATTTGCTAAGGACACTGTAACCTCACTACATAATGGATGTCTGGTGAATGGGCAGTGGGATAATTTACATGACGGGCACTTGTACTCACCGACGGTGTTAAAGCAGTGGATGTTCAGGCTTGCTGGGTTTCGGTCTCCTATATGGATCTCCTCCAAACTGTGATCTGAGCTGTTGGTCAGTGTGACCTGTACCGCCACCATACTGGGTTTGTACAGACATGGCTGCCTGGGGAAATGGTACTTGGCTGAAAGACCTTTTCCTGTCATGTGGTGAAGCAGCTCATAGGTTTTCACGGGGCCGAAAGATGGCGTGGTGACCTAGAAGAACCCATGAAAGAAAGGGAGTGTGATTTTGTACGGCAGTTGTGTGCAAACAAACAATGCTGACAAATAAATCAACCCTCTTGATTACCAGAGCAATAAACTGCAGTATGAACTGGATTGATCTATGAGAAAATAAACAGTGCTGACAACAACAGGCTGAGAGCAGAGGCAGAGAAAAACAGTACATGCAGAATATTGCTCAGGAGCTTAGAGCACTCCACATCAAAACCATGTCCAGGGACGCCTTGTGCATTACAGTGCAAATGAATGCAAGAATCTCCGGTCTTTTCATCACGTATATTCATGCAATTCACCATGTCCAATAAGCAGCCAGAATGCAGCACTTCTGTGTGGAGTGGGACCGAGGGTTGGCTGATAAACTCCCCTCCACCGCTCCTTTCATTAACTCTGCAGGGTAAAGAGGAGTCCATTTAAGAAATTTCCTAAATCAGCCCAGTTAGATGGAAATGGGTTGGGTTGGATCAAACCAGGCTGAATGAAAACAACCCCTCAACAACAATGAATAGAAATACAAGTGCCTACAAGGGCCAAACCTGACATTCGCAAGCCTTTTTAAAGGAGCTTTACCTTTTCAGAGGCAGGAAATTGCAGTACGTTTGAGAAATATGGAAAAGAAAGGAGGTGCTGGTGTTTTTTTTCCCTCCTAAAAACTGTTGTCTTGTTATTTAGATGAACCTTGTTCACACTTGGTGGCATTCAGTTTTTCACTTGATGGTGGCACCTGTCAGCTCTTGTTAGAAAGATTCGGTCAGCCAACACAATGCCAAATATACATACACTATAATATTATATATACATACACTATAATATTATATATATATATTTTCACAGAACGTGCATAAATAGGTGCAAAGACACACTTCTGCTGTATCTATACCAACAATACAAATTAAATAAAAACCATCACAAAAGTATGACAAGTATGAGAACTTTTCAAAGTCAATGAGGTCCTTCTGTCTTGAGTGACAGCACTAATCAGTTCAAAACATCAGAACTGATACAGATACAGATTTTTACACCCTCTAAAACACTTAGCACCATACACCGACACAGAGCCAACAATTAGACAGATGTATATCATCCTGGTGCAAATGAGCATGAGTTTAGAGACTGGAAAAAAAAAAAAAAATCATCACTATTCAACACTTAAAATTGTATTAAAAAAAAAAAACAAAAACAAAAAAAACAAATCCAACTTGCAAAGAAGTCACAAGAGTGGTGGGCAAAAAAAGAAAGAAATATCATGTAGCTCTATATGAAAAAACTACAAAACCTGTAGCAGAAAAACAGATTCGGTAAACAACAGACTTAAATGATTAAGCGAGGTGTGTGAACTAATTAAGCTAATTGAATATGACTAACAATGTGATATGAAGAAACACGGTGGAAAAATGCAGGCATGATGGCACAGCTCAGTGTTGAGTGGTGTCAGTGTACATTGTTTTACTGAAGCTGAACGCACTGCCCATGTGTTCTGACTTGGGTGAGAAATGTACGAGCCATCCTCAGACTTGTCACGCGGCGTGCGAGGATGAAGAATCGTTTTGACATACAACAAGAGCTGCAGAGACGAGTTTCAGTGTGCTCACTTTAGAGGGGGAGATTGTTGAGATGAAATCAAACACTCACTATCATTGTACTGTAGCAGCAAAAAAAAACAAAAAACAGGTTTGGCAGTTAAATTATGTATAAGATTAGATACCTGCAGTCCTAGGTAAGGTTCTTGTATGTCAACTCATGTTCATGGATAAAGCTGGCAATACTCTGTGTTTTTTTTCTTACTGTCAACAAATACTGTGAAGAAACCAGCAATGAAATGATCCTATACACAACTATCGCATGTGTAGCCAAAACTTGATGAAGTTTATTCTGATATTAAATGCACTGTTTTATGCTATTATTTGTGTTTTAAATTCATCATGGAAAACAATTTTTGAGTTGAGCCAAACTGTTGCACTGGGTGACACGTTCCTTTATTTCTTTATTTGCACCAAATAGGCATCAAAAGCAATTTTAGTGATGCAGATCCACCAAGTTGAAGGACTTATGCAAGACAGATTTTAAAAGGAATGGTTAAATTCAAAGCAGCAGAAGCCAAGATATCATGGTTTTTACTCCCTAGCATGAGCCGAGCATCAGAAACACTGGATCCTACTAAATTGCATCTTTCATTTCACCTTCCTTGCCTGTTACACAGCCTCATCTTCCAACTCCACGCCCCTTGTTTATGATATGCGTTTTCTCTCAAATATTTGCAGCCTCAAGACATAACCAGGGTTGTTTTCTTTTAAACAGCTCCCTCCAGAGAAGACATTATACCCCTGTTTGCACAGGCCCGAATAGTACCCTCCATGACGAGTAAACTGCCCTTTATATGTAAAATAGCGGAACACCCCTTTAATATTAACCCATGGCTAAAAATAGCACGCAACAATTAAGTGTTTACTCCTGTGTAACTCCAAAAGTTACATATAAATCCATGAACAACATTTTCTAAAAACTATAGCACCCATGAATTTTCTTTCTTTTATTTATTTTTTTAATATGTAAGTCTTCTGTAGGAAAAAAAAGTTCAGGCATCATATAGGCACCAGTATCAAACATTTTAAAACAACAGCCAGCCCAAGTCACATCAGACACACGAGTACACTCTCTGATAAACAACACTATCTCCCAATCCCCTTGACAGACTAGCAACATCTCTCGTGTCCAGACCGCCCAAGTGCCTGTAAAGGAGGTCAAACAAACATTTGTTGCTGTGCTGCAACGCCGCTGTGCCCTCACAGGCGCCCGTCACGCCACCGCCAAGCCTGCAAATTTATTGGGCCACTTTTGGATGTGTCAGAGCGGTCGGTGTCGATAAAGCTGGCCGTAATGTTTGCCACCCCATCACGACGGAGATTTACCTCCCTGACAGACACATCCTACTTCAAGGTCCTGTTTGTCGCCTCAACCCGAGCAGGCGGCAGCGTCAGGAGCGAGGAACAGAGACAGGACAGGGCTTGAAACTGCTTATTATCACCAATTTGACACAGTGGACAGTTAAAGCCTGACAAAAGTGCCCACACAAGCCCCTTCACCTTTCCATCCATTGTTGTCCTGTTACACAGCACAAGCCCATAACACCTCAAGTGTAAATAAGAGAAGAAGAGAGATGTAACCTTGACTCCTCTGTCAGTCTCCCTTTCTCTCTTTTTTTTTTTGCTTTGGCTTTGGCTCCCATTCTCCGCCCTGGACAGGAAGGAGGGAGGTGACAATGAGGGAGGAAGTTGATTGAGAGGCTCTATTATGCATCAACTTAAAGGAAGCTCCTGTGATGGATGACACAGACACCAGTCACCTTCAGAGCCCGGACGCCACGCTCCCAGCATCCTCTCTGGCAAATGACCTGAAAATCCCGCTGACATATTCAAAAGGGCTAACTGGAGCCGGGCAGCCTTGTGCCGTGAGCATAAGAAGGCCAATTTCAAAGAAAGGGGTGAGGGGAGTACAGAGATGTATGGGCATATATTGAAAATCCATTTCTGTTTTTCAGACACCATCTGCCTCCAACACCCTGGACACGATTTCATTATGTTCTACAAGAGTTGTGAGAATTAAGGTAAGGGACATGTGTTTGACTTTAGGGCCTAATTGTTCTCTTCAGTCAGAAGATGACAATTAATTGAGGGGCGTCACAAAGACCTTCACCGCAAATTGAATTAAATAAATGTTACTACAGCCATCTAAAACTCCTTTAATGTAACAAGAAGTCTCTCCAGCGCATTTAGACAGAGGTTAGTTCATTTACACTAATTTGTCAGTAAATTAGGTATTCTACAATGATTAATTTTGAAATTTTACATAAAAGAACATTAGCAATAATAGAGGACTCTTATTCAGAAACAGCAATGTCCTTCATCTAGCTGTGCAAGTATTGTACCTAACAAACTGCCGACAGTTTGTTTGAGTTAGCATGATATTGAACAGAACTAGAGCTACAACAAACCATTATGTTCATCATCAATTAATCTTCTGATTATTTTCTCAATTATTCAATTAATCATTTGGTCTATAACATGTTAGAAAATACTGAAAAATGCCCAATATCCCAGAATCCAAAACCCAAAGATATTCAAGTTACTATCATAGAAGATTAAGATATCCTGAAAATATTATATATTATAATTTCAAGTAGGTGGTACCAGTGAAATTTTGGCTAAAAAATAACTAAAGGAAGGTTCTGATCATCAAATTCAATTAATTTACTAGTAATTTCAGCTCTCAATAGAACCAAATGCATTCAGGTATAAAACATTAATGTACTGAACACATTCCAAAAATTTTTCTCTTTCCACGACATTTAAATTCGACCAACAAATTATTTAAAGTTTAGATAAATGTAAGTTCACTTTTGCATAAGAATCACAGATTCTTTATCCTTGTTGTTCTCTTAAATCACTAGTGTCGTGTGATATTTAATGTTACTGCCAAATGATAAAAAGTATTTCCATTTTCTGTTATTTTATACTTCTACTTTACTACTCCTGAAAAAAAAAAACTAAGATACTTTAACTCCCCTCAATTACTAAGTCCTGAAAGTCTTACAGTCTATTTCCGTGTGGGCGTTTATTCCTATTTAAGAGGCAATCTCTGCAGTTTGAGTGGCAGCGGCAGGTTTGGAGGGCAGGGGCTGCTATATTCGTGGCGCGGTCGGGGTCTTTCTACTGATTCATAATTAGACGTGAATCCACAGCGCCCACTACGGGGAGGTCATAGGGGTGAGGAGGGAGACGAGGGAGGAGGAGAGGGTGAGCTGGCGCCCGCCTGATGGACACCAAATGAACAAATTATGATGGCCCCCTCTGGGCGTGATGGGGTCAAACACCCTGTGCCCCACCGCTGACAGTTCAATTTCCCCCCAACGTAGCCCCATTCGCTGACTGCTAATTATGAATGAAAAGTTATCAGCCTCAGCCACCCCGCCGCACACACGGACAGCGGTCGGAAGAGGTTTGGGGTGGGGTGGGGTGGGGTGAGGAGGATGGGGGATTTAAGAGGCATTTGTGAGAGATCCTAATGTCAAAATGTTATTAGAGAGAGCGGTAGCATGCAGAAACTGGGGATAGGAGGAGGAGACAGAAGAGGAGGTGGGTCAAAAACAGTGACCAGGGTTAATCTAAATGCCTTTGATAACCATGCAGTAATTCTCTAAAAGGGCCAGAGCGCTCAGCTGAGACAGACTCGCTGCCTCTGTGGGCAGATTGCTGAGAAATAGAAATGACACTGGGGCCAGTGTGTGTGTGTGTGTGTGTGTGTGTGTGTGTGTGAGAAAGAGAGAGCTGATATTGTAAGCGTGTGCATGCTCTGGGAGGGGCGTGTGTGAATAAAGGTGAGGTTATTTACCCTTGTCTATGAATCCCGATGCCCATCATGTATTTATGCATAGAATTGACTCTAAATCAGATGTTGATGTACAAAAAGTTCCCTGTTCTAATCTGCATTTCTATTCTCTATTACTCCCTGGCCTTCACCTGAGGAGGAGAGAGTGACTAACAAGACTTGCGCTGCATAATGGCTGGCCTGAGAGCAGCTGTCAATCATACTGACTGACAGGCGGGCAGGACTGACGGGCAGACTCAGAATTTAGAGCAACTCACCACGAGGCTAAGAACAGCGCCAGAGCTGGGACATTTTAGAGGCCGTACATGCTCGGCTGCAGCGGCTGCACATTCATCTACATGCGGGCAAACAAACTGTTTACCATAACAAGTTAATACAGACTTAGAAAACTCTGTGACTTTTAAAGCATCTTTAACATGAGCTCCCAATTGTCTAACACCCACTAATATTTACATTAATTTAGGCTGTAAATGAATCTAAAATAAGCAGTACTGCTTAAATTTTACTTGCTTTTATCATTTTTCCATCTTTACGCCCTCTCACTTTCACTCAATGCCCGGAACTCTTCCAACTGCTTGTACATGGATTCTGTTACCTTTGGACGGAGCCAAGCCCGCTGTTCGTCCCTTCTTCCAGTCTTTATGCCCAGAAAAGTTAACCGCCTGCTGACTGTAGCTTCATACTATATCAACCCTTCAGACATGAGAGCGGGATCAATCTTCTCATCCAACTTTGGGCAAGAAAGAGAAAAAGCCTATTTCTCAAAACGTCTAACTACTGCTTTACCGTTGTAACTCTACGACCGCTACTTCCGTCTACTCTGTAGATATGGCACCCACTGCATGTCTGTGTGTCCTGGAAGAGGGATCCCTACTCTGTTGCTCTTTGTGCTGACTGACTAAAAAGGACAAGTAACAGCAAATGTACAACTCTGTTTTGAATTACGATGCGTTTGAGACTGACGAAGCAGCATATAATGGTTATCAAAATATTCTCAAGAAAAATATCAAGATTCTGGTGATAATCCAAACAGAAATCGGCACAAACTTAATTTGAAATTCACAGTATGAAAAGTGTATGTCAGAACAACTATGTGGTCAAGTTCCAACCTAAAAAATATCACTACTTCCAGTCTCACAGGACGGCCCAAATTTAGATTTCGGGCCAAAACTATTATGTGATTAATGGAACGAGTCAAACAGCCAAATAACTATTTGTCAAAAATTTTGATAATTGATTGATTGTTTGATTCCTCCAATTTTAAATGGAAAATCTTTGGGTTTTGGACTCTTCTTTGGAGAACTTTGTAGTCTGAATACTTGCCATTTTTCAGTTTTGTGAAATTTTAATGATTAATTAAATCTATATTAATCTACAAGTTCATCGTTAATGAAGATACTTAATATTTCTGAGTAATTAAATGTTAGCAAAACAAAATAAAATTAAAGTAAATTCTAAAATAAAAGCCCATATCAAACACTTGTGTGACTGCTGAACAAACAAGACTTACACCATCAATATTCTGATTAAAATTCTTAACACTTTCTGATTTAAAATCTTCAAACAGCAAAGGTACCACAGACCTACTATGAAACACAAAATAGATACAGCAAAAGCAGAAAGAATGGTCTGGACATTTTCCCCTCGGGGGAAGACAAGACAGGATATAAAACACACTGAACGTGCAGAGCCGCTCACATACTGAGGAGAGAAAGGAGCCGTCACACTAGGAAAGGTCAACCATCAGATATACACAACACGGAGACACAAGGGACGCAACATCTGACAGAGAGAGATGGAAGGTGACAGAGAGGAGGAGGGAGATAAGGGGGGGCAGAGTGGGTGGACTTATAGATGAGACACAGAAATAGAGTTCAAGGGTGTGGAAGAGCAAAAGACAGCCAGGGTGAGAAAGACAGACTATAAGAGATACAGGAAACAGGGAGACTAGTTGTACCGTCCTGACCGGCTATAAATATAAGTAGGCAGAAAAGGTCAATAGTTGGTGTCTGGAGCAGAAATGTTCCACGAGGGAGAGAGGCTCATTTCACCATCTCATACACTACTCTGCTGCTCTGTCAGTGTCGGACAGAAACGAACAACTGACTCTCAACAAACGTTGATGGAGGGAATGTCCTCCTGTGTGTTTCTAAGGCAGACGCACACAAGTTTACTAACCTGCATGGTGGAGGAGACGCTGGAGAGGGACAGGCCTTCGAGGTCGGACAGCAGGCTCGAAGAGAGGCCTACAGACTTTGGTGGGTTTGTAGGTGCAGGGGAAACTGAAGAGCCCAAAGAAAACAACAACTCAAGACAGGCACTTTAAGAGTTTTAAAGCGACTATGGAGCAGTGGCACACATTGCTGTTTACCACAGTGTCTTTTTTTGACAATGACACTGGTGGGCAACAAAGACTAGAATTTTCAAAATCCTGCATACAACAGCTTTAAATCTGCATCAACTGAACTGTTTTGGCCACTTGGAGGTTGCAGTAAAAGCTGCAAACACATCAACGGACATGTTAGCTTATAACAGGGGGTGGTGATTGGGTTCAATCAGTTTTTCCTAGCACAGTTTGATGGGGGGGTGCAGTTTTTTAAGTGTGGGAGACTTTTAATATGGGTTTTAATATTTTGTGTTTGTTTCAGTATTATTTTAATTCATTTAAAAATAAAATTCATTTGTAAAACTGTTTCAGAGTTGTATCTTTGGTCATTTTTTCCAATAGTACATAAGGACTAACTGTGTTACGGCAGCTCATGTTACTGTAAAACTCATTCGGTAAAACAGGATTCCTACGGGCAAACATATGTTCTGTGTTGCATTATAATACGGGAGATCTGATTGATGGCCTGGTTGAATTAAAGTGTTGTTGTTATTATTGTTGCCTATGAAAATATAATCATAATAATTACTGTTCGCCTACCACATATTTGTGTTTGTGAGACAAAAAAAAAAAAAAACCACACTGCCTCATAAAGTTGTGGCAATTGTATCATGAAGTATATATTTACACATCCAGCAGACACAGAGCAACACTGGCATTCTTTTGGAGCTGTGTCTCTGGCCAGCTGACAAATGTAAGTCCTATATTCACATTCATATTAGCCCTCTTTTGGGCGTCTTCAGCACAAGAGCAAAAATACCTGGGTCATTAGCTGGTAGATGCTACACTTTCTAATCCAGGAATTTGCTAACTTTCTTTGTCTGCCATTTGGTGCTGGGCAGGATTTTTTTGCCTGCATTTGTTATGTCACAGCTTTTTTATAGCCTGCTGTGGATGAAAACGGGGTTTGTGACCAGAATTTGATCGCCAGACGACCAAAACAACAAGCTAAACCAGACTAAAAGACTAGAACTGGGGGGGCAGTGCAGAGTCGGGGGATAATTCTCTTTGGATCAAGGGGTCGCTAGTAGTGATAAAAAGTGACGGCTTTCACATTACACTTTTGTGATTGGATCCGCCGTTTATATAAAAACGGTTATTTATTGGAGCGTTAAACCTAAAAATTACAACCCTCTGCTGAAGTGCTTATTATTGTGATAAATGTTGGAAACCGTGATTGACAGTGTCAAAGTGCAGATAAACTCACAGTCATCTAGATCAAGTAGTGAGACTTCTTTGTTGGACTTGACTCCCACCTAAAAAGCAAAACAACAACAACAACATGACGATGAGCACACAGAAGGAGAGGGTGTAATAAAAGAAGAGCAGACAGAAAAATGACAACTCAAAACAAAAGTACTGAAGTTGTGCGTTGTGCTATTCGGTGGATGAAATGTTTCAATTTCGGCGACAGTGTCTCTCAAGATCATGACACATTCATCCCCGAAAAACAGGTACTCTGCATTTATATGTAACATGTCTGAAATTTTCAATGACCAGCCATGCACAGTGTCGTGTCACAACCAATACACGCCATCTCATGCGACTGAGCCGGGTTTGTCAGCTGTTGACTTCTGGGAATTGCAACACACCACAACAGGCCCAATAAAAACGCATTTAAACATACCAGCGCTTTTATCACCCTCTCTCCACACCCTCCAAACCAACCCAAGCCCCATTCACGTCACATAAAGAACCATATAATTCCACTCTGCATACTCCAGGCTGAGCAGACGGGAGGAAAAAAAACAACAGGACAGACGAGGGAGTGAGGAATGAGAGCGAAAACAAAAAATAAAGTTAGAGGCCGCATCTTTTCAGATCTTCTCTGATTGACGCTTGGTGGTAGTAATAGAGACGGAAACCTTGTTAGTAAACGGAGGTCTGAAAGAGGAAGAGAGAGAGAGGGGTGTACAGACAGAGAGGGAGAGCAAGATGCATAATTCACAGGCCGTGTCCAAATGACAAACTGTATGAAATAAGAATTTCACAGTGCAGAAAAGGAAAGGGAGGGCAAGAAATAATGTGATAAGCATTAGAGGTAAGAAAAAGATGGTGAGGGGTGAAATGGAGGCAAATGAAAGACTTGAAGAGAAAAAATAAAGCTGATAACATGGAAGTAAAATGTTATCCCCCAGTATAAGGGTGATTCTAGCCACATGTGGACCTGGGGGGACAGCAACTGCCTGGGAGAACATGGTGTTAATACTAGTTTCTCCATCATCCTGTTTAAGATGATCATATCCTCCACTGGTTTAAAAATGATATGCTGTAGAAATATTGTAGAACAGCTTAGATCAGGGATGAACTCAACTCCTAGAAATACACTTACTTGTTATGTTGTTTAATATTTATGGTTTCAAAGTGAGTTTTAGCATTAGTATGCTCCACTCTCGTGGGGATATCTGATCAAGCCACCCATCAAAACATGCAAACGAAATATAAATCCTACAAGCCCGCACAGTCCTCTACATTTGTTATTTTTATACAAATCAAAACAAACAAACAGTGATAGACAATCACGCGACACATGTGCAAGACGTTTTTCATTTAAGTACGTGTAGGTGTTCATGAGTAAATAGTGAAAATGTTCAAAAAGCCAAAGTCTTGCAATGTTTAAGAAATTGTTTACAATATATATAGTTAATGCTTGTTCCGCTGGTCAGAGACATTTTGTGGCACGGCAATCCGTAAATCTCAGGTTATGGTGCTCAGTTGTTCTGTTTGTATTGTATTTTGTAAATATTTTTCGTGGATGTTTTGGGTGTTCAGTATCTATGATGATCTATAAGTCACATGTCTGATCAACAGACTGGAAACAACCTCAGACACCAGTCTAATGAAGGCAGTTCAAACGTCTAGTGAATAAAGCCTGGTGTAGTGGGGAAGAGCTGTGCAGCGCGTTCCGTTTCGGAGAGACTCGCATTGTGGCTCACACTGGTTTGCACCTTGTCGTATTCAGTCAAACCATCTGTTCATCCTACACCCATATAAACTCAGTGTACTACGGCCAACTAGATCATAATGTCACCTTGGGTTTGGACTTCACTTGGCTCTTCTTCTTCTGTACTGCGGGGGAGTCTGAATCAGAGTCTTCGTCAGAGTCTGTCTCCGAGCCGGAGGCGCTTTCAGCTGATGAGCTGCCGGCATGGGCCACAGGTCCATTACCGTTTTCATCTGAGTCACTGAAACAAACAGGAACAGCACAAACTGCCTCAGACATGGGATCAATACAAGTAATGGAATACAAGTATACAAAAAAACATTACTGCCCATTTATTTTGTTCAGCTGTTGAAATATTGCTTTTACCACATCATTTATATAAAACATGTACGGCTTCCATGAATATAATTTGTATAAATATTCAAGAAACCACATGGCAAAGCAAACTTTGTGATTTTTTTTCTTTTCCATCCGAACTGAAAGCTTGAGCTTGGCGCAGTCAGAACAACAAAGATTAATCTGTTTTTGTTTGTGAAGTTAATTCAATGTTGCATTCACACAAAAAGATTTTTCCCATCTTTCTCCTCACTCTTTCGCTTGCTCCGTCCCTCTTCAATCTGTCTCGATAATGAGTGTTTACTCCGCCTGCCTGGGATTTTCAGCCGTTAAATTAATGAGGGGAATTGTGACGGTAACTGGCTTTTTAACTTGGGCGATGATGAAAAGCCAGTATTAATTTGGCCTACAGATTTCATTTGCTGCGAACAGGAAAAAGTGATATAAATCACTGTGGGCCTGATTAGGCCTTGCCTGAAATGACTGGGCCATAATGAGGGCATTATGCTGTGTTTGTTGTGGAAGCACTGGGGTGAGCTGCTCTAATTACTGTGTGCATGTGTGTGTGTGTGCATCTTTTTGTGTGTTTGAGCACCGGGGTGAGTTGCTCTAATTATACTCTCTAATGGAGAGAACAGGGTCAGCCGGCAGCCTGTCACACAGCAAAATCAGGTACATTCTGTGTGAGTTTGTGTGGCCGTGAGCAAATGAAGTAGAGTGCATAAGAAACTAAATTTGCCAGTGTGTAAGAGAGACTGCGTGAGCATATCCAGTAGTAATGACCTAAATCTCATTCATTGGTAAAACCAGGCTGCCAAATGACCAATCAGAAGTCATTATCCATTAGCCATGTAAATGTGGGTTGCGCTACTGGAGGAAAATTCTCCTTGATTAGCTTGTTAATGGAACTCACACCAACGCTATTCTAGCAGCGCCGCCAGCTTGATTGTTAGAGAGTGGAATGAGGAGGTGTATATAATGTGCACTACAACAGGTGTGTATGGGCCACAGACTATACCTAGAAAGTTGGTATGAGGTTGTTTTTTTCCCTACTATCTGAAAACAGAGATGTGGATCAAATTGGGTAGAGTCTCGTTGTTTGGCTTAAAGAATCTGCTGACTAAACCTTGGTGGCGTTTGAGGTTTGAATAAGATTCCAGTCCAAGGACTAAATGTAGAATTTCCCTTCTAAACTTTTATTGGGGTTGTGTAGACAGTCAGTATTGCCTAAAATTTACTTGTACTTTTGTCATATTTATTTCCAATGTATTTGTTACTTTTACTTAATTTTTACTAGTTATTGATTAATCTGTATGTATACACCACTAATTTGTAATTGTACAATTGTTATTATCCTGAGTCAGACGCAGGATGCAGGACTAGGACTAGTTGCACTTATAGCCGCAATCCCGGCCTGTGGGTCAAACTAAGAGTATAACTTTAAATCGTGTCATTAAAATGGTCTCGTCTGTTTATTCGTCAAAGTATGCGGTTTATATAAGACAGGCTCTAGTGTCTCAGCCGTCTCTGCTCAGTGCGCAGCAGATGTCGAGGCTATAGGCTGAAAATGGCAGCAAGGTCACAGGAGGAAATGAAAAGAATACAACTGCATACAAGAAATTAACTAATGGGAGTTAGTTAAACTATCATGTTAACAACAAACAAGTGAATAATTACACCTGTATGACCCATGAGTTCCATCCACACACAGTAACAGCTAAAACTTACTAATAGTGATCATATACTATACGTATATACACGAACCATACCAAGAGGTAAAGATCAGATATAGGTCACAGGTGCACACAAGGCCAAACGTCTGGCTCCAGCGGGGACTAGAAATGGGTATGATTATTAAGAAAGATCCAGGCTCCTTTGTTTCCTCTGTACTGGGCGAAGAGCCATTTTGGGCTCAAAATGTCGTCAATTTGAACCAAAGCACATCATAGTGTTGCAGTTCCTTTCGGAGATTTCACAGTTATAGTTTTTCAGACCTTGGTTTTCCACCATTATCATATCTAATTAATTATCTATTAGGTATTGTTTCTTAGCTTAAAAACTGTCACACTGTATTCAAAACTTCCAGATGAGTTTCTTAATAGCGTTGCATTCACTGCCACTTGTCCCAAAAAAAAAAAAAAAAAAAAAAAAATCAAACCCCAAAAACAAGTGAAATACAAACATAAATTGCTGCAAAGGGTAAAGCTTGGAATTGAAGAGTTGTTCAGGAGTGTGCATCTAATTCTTTTTTCGCTTTGGATTTTATAACCATTTCTGAAGGCCCTCATCTTGTTTAGGACAAGTTTTTAATCTTTTTCAAAGTGTCACAAGGGACTCAGCAAAAGTTTACTTTGTTTGCCCATGCTATGGCTGTCAATACGGAAAAATGGTTACGGGTTTGAACTGGATGCGGCGAAAATGTTTGTGGGTTTAGGGAAGAAAAGTCCAAAATGAACAGAAGGAGGTATCGTGCCAGAAGGTGGGTCGTCATATAGGTTATAAAAAAAATGGCGGAAGTTTTGAACAGATGGAGGTTGAGCTTACTGATGCAGCAAAGCACCGATCACATTTGCTGTTGCCTACGACTCTGGTGCTTCTCACAAACACACACCTGTCTAATTAGCTAAGCCAGACAGAGAAAAATAGAAAGAAAAAGGTAACATCTGGCCACACCAAATTCACAGGGAAGAACAATGATGCTTTCAGAGTTTAACAGACTGGAGGGATTTCGCTGTACCTGTCAGCAGCAGTTGGCTTGCTTTTCTTCTGCGGCGCCTTCTTGGTCTTTTTCTTCTTCTTTTGCTCTAATTCGGATTCACTGGAGCTCTCTTCAGATCCACTTGAACTCTTCCCAGAATCACTGGAGGTCTTTTCGGACACTTCACTGCTTTCCTCCTCACTCTGACTGCCTGACTCTGTACAGACATCCATACACATATTAAAATATTCAACACTGATGAATTCAAGTTGTAATCCTCATATTTTCATGAAACGAAACCCTGCTTTGATACCATGTATGGTCTGTTCCAGTGAGAGCAATTCAATGTATTTACATTCTGTAATTACCATTCCATACAGTGGTAGGTAGTAATTTGCGGAGTCCGCCACTTGCATCCTTGATTAAAATTGCATTCACACGCACAAGAGATTCACAAGGAAATGATGCAGTATGTGATCCAGTGTTACGGTTTGTAATCACATCTCATACTGTTCCCTTTCACATATCTCAGAGCTGTATTAAGTTACTGCTAACTTACTAGCTGCTGCTAATGGAAACCGAACAATTCCTACTGCTGCTGCTGCCCGACGTTAAAAGCATTCAATTAAAGAATCATGGGATGGCTTTTATTGTGAAGAAGTCACGGAGAACCCACTGTGAAATCACCGTAGGCAGATACGCCCGTTGCTCCTCTGTTTTGATAAAGTAGGTGCTCAGTGAGTGTTTGCTGTGGTCTTAAACTGCACTTAGCGTTACCTCCAGTAGCCACAGGTTTCGCCAAAACAACCAGGACTGAAATCTTAAGGATTATAACTTTAATACACTGACACATAAGGGAAGTAGTATAACACTTTGTCACTCTCTAAAAAGGATAAAAACTACACCTTTAAACACACGGACAGAAACAAACCTTCACTGCTGCTGCTGCTGCTGCTGCTGCTGCTGCTGCTGCTGCCTTCACTGCCACTGCTATCAGATCCTTCCTCTTCTTTCTCATCTTCATCGTCTGAGTAGAACTTGTCATCAGATTTGGGTTGCTTGGCCTTCCCGACTATTGGTGCCCACTCTTTCACCTTAACAGATATGGTGGAGGGAAGTGAGGCAAGTTATATTACAGCATTCTGGATTAACAATTCAAGGGACAAGTGAACGTCCGTATTTTCAAAATATTGTCATACTTTATTCAGAGGAATTCTCAGATAGTGGTTGTTTTGTAGGCGTTCAATATGAAGAAAATAAATCATTCAATGTCTGCCATGTCATCAAAAACAGACATATGGACCCAGCTCAAAGTAAAGAGTAAAGCATCTAGACAGTAGCAGAGTTTGAAGAGCTGGATACTCTGGATATTCAAACTGTATGGCACTCAGTCTCTTTATTAAGATCCTCTGGAATTAGTCAATTAACCAAAATCATAATCACTTCTTGCTGGTATTTCTTTTGTCCAGGATAACACAAGTCAACTGATTTATTTTCTGCTAAATATGCATTACACTTAAAACTAGGAATAAAGTTTTTTGACACAGCTGCTTTTATTCCGCACTATTATTGTTTATTGTTTTATTAGGATCCCCATTAGCGGCCACAAAGTAACAACAATAAAGCTTGAGCTGGTTCTGCGAGAAAAAAAAAGGGGATCAATACTATCACTCAATGAAAAACAAAGCCCTTTAATTTTTCTAATTTTCGTTCTTTCACTTATAACAGGCCACAACAAAGTTCTTGTCTTTGAGCTGAGTGGAATAGGTGTGCATGTTAATTTTTCCAACACAGACTGATCCAACAAAACAAGGCATTTATGCATCTAACTTCGTAAACGAAAAGCAAACGTATAAATCGCTCAGTGAAAGTATCAATTATCAATTAGCGATCAATTATCTAATCAGAGCGGAGTTGGTCATCCGGTGGTGGGAAAAGAATCATGTTGGAAGCCGGTAAATGTCTTTTTCAAACACCAAATGAGTGTGCAGTGAGCTCAGACTTCATCGGACATAATAAAATGAAGCCAGCGTCATCAGTAAAGCCCCAATTGTTCAGGCTTCTCATTGGTCAAAGGTGCTACTGAAAGTTGAGGTCTGTTTCAACTCTCAGTTCTTTTAAAATGGAGACCTAAGTGTTTCTGTTTAACTCATTTTTATCTTCTGCTTTATTTTATACATTTTCTTAAAGGATACAGGTGGTTTTTTTGTTTTTTTTAAATATCATCAGCAAGTCCCATGAAAAGAGCACAACCGACAATGTGTTGGTTCATCATTTCCTAACCTGTTTGTGGCTCTCAGTCCAAATTCCATTGGTTCCTACTGAAGATGTAAATCATTAAAAATGGTAATTTCCAAAAACAGCTGGGTGCTAACATTTTTAGCAAATGTTTCTCAAAAAAGGTGTAAATACTGCATTTGATGGGCATTCATTTTAGCTGCATATAAACACACATTTGCTTCTCTAGTGAGTATTTCTGGCAGCAGGGCAGTGTAAGTGGGATTGACTCAAAATAAACTACAGTGTTTGTTCACAGTAACGAAGGAACATGTCAGCCACTTCAACAGTGTAGCTCACTGATGTGTTTTTAATAGATTTTGAACAACAATGGAGCTAAATGGTACAGAAGAATAAGACATATCAAGCTTTGGATACACAGATATTTTTCTGCAGACATTAGAAATTGGGTTTAATAGGCAAACAGCCATTTTCTGAGCTTTTTGATCGCTGGGCTGTCGGACTTTATATTTAGAGAAGGGTCACCCTGGATGATGTTAATGCCCTTTGGGAGGAAAGGTAGATAAAAATCCAATGGAAATATACCACTCATCATTGTTATGTCTGCCTCCAGTTCAGCTTGCCACTTCATTTGGTTAGTAATGCTGAAGAAGTGCTTCAGGGTGGGGACGGTCGTGACCTCTGATGTTATGATATACAATTATTAATGAGCCTTTTGAAGTGTGATGCTTGTTAGCTAAAATATTGTTTTCAAATTCTAGTACTTTACCATTTAAATAATAAATCTCTCACTTAAGATATTATCTCTAATGTAAGCAACATTGATAAAGAAATAGCATCATAATGAGAGCTTCTTGGTGGGAAGACTGCCATCAGCATCACTTTCATGAGATTCATAATGAATTGCTAAACTGCAGCAGTGAATGATGATGCATTTTTCTTACCACTACAGACACCAGAAGCCTTGACTGTCACAATATACATCTGCATTCTCTGTATTTCCAACAAAAAAACATATCACGAAGTAAACATCTTGTGACACCACCCCAAGTTTTAATGTCAAAACAATGAGGAACCGCAGCATTATCTTATTAATGTCCTCAGAAGAACAAATTTCTCTTTATGTCTGACACAGACAGAGAAAGTGAAAAGGTAATAAACTACTGTAACATTTTTGAGTTAGAATTAGGCACGTACGACAGGTAACTATGATAAGTGTGTGAGGAAGGTAGATCCCTTACTGGCTCGATGACCTCCACGGTCCTCACAGATTGGTCGGGAGCAACAGCCGGCCAGTCCGAGAGCTCCTGGTATCCAGTAGCTTTGATATTGAGACTGTGGGAGAGAGTGCCCAGTTGGTAACGGTCTCGATCTGAAAGTAGAGGAAAGAGACATGAAAGAATATGACAAAAAAAAAAAAAAAGAAGAAGAAAAATGAAGTGGGTTGAGAAAACAAGAGTGGTCAAAAAAAAAAAAAAAAAAAGACGGGGGGTGGCAGTGATATCAATGTGAGGGTAAAACAATTAAAAAGATAAGACCAAAATAGTGTTTAATGCAAGGTGAAGAAACGGGGCGATGGCAGTAACCTCAATCGGTCCTTAATGAGGAAGCCAGTGACTTAATGTGATTGTATACATTTAGACAGCTTTAATATAAGAGCTACCCCCCCCCCCAATATTACACACATGCATTTAGTATCAGTTCTCTGGTTGTCCGTGCACACCTACGCACATTCCCTCTTCTCTCTCCCTAGTGCTCAACAGAGGAAGATAATCCGTGTCTGTGCCTCGGGAGGTATGCTCTAAAAAATGTGCTTTGCTAACAAAAAAGAGAAAGAAAAAAAAAAAGACTTCAGTTGTGAATATTAAGAATGACAGGGCTGGTTAACGCTTTCCATAAACATCCAGTAGGTGCAAACTGCCTCGGAATTTTAATGTTGTAGGAGGCCATGTCTGTCCCTTTTGTCAAGGAGGGAGAGAGAGAGAGAAGAGACAGCTAAATGAGAGATTTTTTCCCCCTCTCAGTGTCTGAAAAAGGTTAGCATTAGCTCAATAATTTACCCATCTCATTAGTCCAAGGTAAAGGGGTCTGACCTAACTGCCCTTCAGAGAGACAGACACACCAGAATAATAAAACCACCGCCTGAATCAACTTTGCATACTGCTGGAAATGGAGCCGCTAGATGTGAAATAGAGGTCCAGTTAATATGTATTCAGTGATTCACTTACATTAACTACCAGACAGACGCGGGAGGAGAATTGTATTTAATCTTAAATTTTCAAGCTATTTGGAGGATTTAATGTTTCAAAATAAGGGGATAAGAGGTTGATATTATAAATGTATGAACTACCTTTGAAGGCAGACTCAAGCACCGGGGCTGGTTTGGGGGCCAGTAAGATGCGCCGAGCATACTTGTTGAGGGCTCCGCTCTTCTCGCTGGGGACTATCAGCTGTCTTATGAAGCGTGTTCGGTCTCTGATATCGTAGTTCTGGTCGTACTTGCCGAGGTTCAGGATGTACTGGGTCAGCAGCTTGGTCTGGGGGCGGAGAGGTCGCGGGGGTGGAGAGATTGGAGGGAAAAGCAGGATGCCATGTTAAGACGGCAGACCCGGATAAAGTGTTAGTGAGGCAAGATTAGTAGTGTGAATGATGTTTATTAAGGAACAGTTCCACATTTTGGGAAACACACTTATTCATTCTCTTTTGTCGAGAGTTAGACAAGAAGATCGATTCCACTTACACGTCTGTACAGAGGAAGTCAACGCACCCAGAATTATTTAAAGCATGTAATTAACCACAAAACCAAAACCTGTCATCTTTACATTTCTGTTTTTCTTCAGCTTAAGATAACAGACTGGTGAGCTTTAGAGGTGTTTGTAGGTGTATTTTCAAACTTTGGATACTTTGATTCCCCTGCTTCCAGTCTTTATGCTAAGCTAAGCTAAAGGCTTCCTGATTTCAGCTCTGTACTTCACACATAGATATGAGAGTGGTATCTATCTTCTCATCTAACATTTGGCAAGGAAAAAAAATGTGTATTTCCCAAAATGTCTAACTATCCCTTCAAAATCAGTGAAAACTGGAATATAGCAGAAAACCCCAGATCTACTATTCAACTGAGCATTGCCATATTTTCTCTCAATAACAATCTTGGTTCATAATTCAACCTGGATAAGTAAAAAAAACTCTTCCTCTGGCCCAAAATAGGGAGAAAGAGCAGTTGCACTGAATATATTACTTAGGCAGCCATAAAAACAAAACTTACTGCTGCTATGAAGGCAGTGTTATAACCCAAATCCTTTACAGTATTGACTTTGTGTCTCCCTATCTCCTCCCCGACACATTACAAAGAGCAAGAGGTTTAATGATGTGCTCGTCTGGGCTCATAAAACCAGCTCAGAGGCCAAAATCGTCCCATCTAACTGAATGGGCCTGTAGACACCAAGCTGCGCTAGGAGATGCCCCATTACGTTAAAGCTGTCTCAACCACAGCTCTATATTTAAACCAGGCGTTTAGCTCTGAACTGCAGAAGTGATCAAATACGGCAAGACAAAGCTGAGTCTTGTGAAAGGCAAAACTTAGAAAAAGCGATTTACAACCTCACATTTAGAGAACAGGAAGCTGATTTATCTCTTAGTTACCATGTACATTATTATTTCAAAAATCAGTGGCATTAAACCAGCACCACATTGGCCTTATGCTCGGGTCAACACAACAAAACTGTCTCGGTGCTGGTGTTGGTATTTTATTCATTACCTGTTTAGAGTTGGTCAGGTAGAGTTTGGCTGCTAGGTTGACTGTCTGCAGCTTGACAATGTCCTCCTCTGCTGTGAAAGACTTTGCCATCTTACGAAGAACATCGGGTGCAATCTTTGGCACCCTCTCACAGTACTCTCCCATCAGCCACAGGATGCTGGCTCGGGCCATGGGGACCTGCAAGTTTAGGTGACAAAACAATAGGCTACTGTGACGCTGTTATTTTGAACACTTGCTGATCTGTCCATGTTTTTACTTTCCCGCTGAACAAATGGAAATGGTTCAACAGTACAAATAATACAATGATGAATCGTACAGTGATGTTGTCAAAGAGCTTGGCCATGTGTTTGATGATCTCACTGTGCTGGGTGGGCTGAGTCTGAAGCAGCTTCTTGATCACCACCACACTCTCAGCGACCACAGTCTCTGCAGAGACAAAACAAGTTCTCACAAATCCCTTTTGACAAAAAGTAACTGCCGATATGTGCACTCAAAGAAGGCATTTTACCGTCTCTATTGGAAAGGAGCAGCACCAGACCGTTGAGACAGGTGTCTGTCACCTCAGAGATGTTGGTGGCACACCTGCCAATGGCCTGAATCGTGGCCGCCGCAAACGCCTTGTCCTGACTCTTCACATAGGTCTGAAAAAAGATGAGACCGAGGAGAAGTGAAGGTACCCAAAATCTCAAAGTTAAGAGAACTAACTCTTGACTGTTGATGTCAATTAACGGTGCTCATTAGGAAACTAAAACACACACCTGAAATTCCCTCAGGATAATGGAGATGTTGGCTTCATTGGCAAGGTTGGTCAGGATCTCCAACTGCAAAAATCATAAGGGAGATTTATTTTTAATGTCTAATAAGCCAGTTGTCGTGTCGGCTAAAGTCGAAAATGAGATTTTGAGCTTGTAAAATGATGTTTAGAAATCGTTTTTAAAGCCGGTGGTTGCATATAAATCTTTGTAAACCTGTGACAAACTGCATGAAAAATGCAAATTTGGAAATGTGAAGAAAAGTCTTGTAGTTGTACAAAAAAAAAAATATGAGAATGTGCAAAAAGTTTCACCTTTGCAAGTCAGTACAAAAAGTTCCATCACTTTTTGCCTTGTTTTTAGAGCCAAAAGCAGGAGCAAAATTCATGCTTTTAACTTAAATGTGTGTGCACACGTGTAACTTCACTGTCCCATGGTGTTAGAACTGAGTTTCACACACTTTTCTACTTTGAATCTACATTCAGTTGTTAGCAGAAGCAGTTATTTTGTTCTCCCCGTCTTTGTGCAAGCTCACCATTGATATAAAGTAATGTCTGCACAATTTTATTTATTCTACAGCTACCAATGTGCACATTCACAAACTTGAATTTCTTCTGCAGAGTTCTTTTCCGCAGCCTTAGAAAGGATGATGAAATTATTTCTGAACATCATTGCTCGAGCTCAAATCTTACTGACCCTTATTTGAGCACATATTGTGGGACCCTATGCACATAATACACAAAATACACTGGTAGTTACCTTCAGCGTTTTGATGTGTGTGGCATCTGTAGATCTGACATAGAAACTCTTCATGAAGGGATCAAACATCCCCTGTTTGACGATAATTCATGTTATTACACATCCTGTATCACTGCACGACACCTGTATTGTTCTGCTGTCCAAAGGAAGACTTACTTTTCTCTGAATGGACATTGTGGCGATGTTCTGAAGCACAATGTACTGCACCTCTCTTTGCAAAAGAGAAACAAAATAACATAATCATATATCAACAACACAGACACAGAGGTAGAGTGAACTCAGTGTCGAAGGAACAGGGTAAGTCATTCATCACAGCCGACTGGGGGGAGGAGGCAAACGGAGATGCAGGATATTTTTCGCATTACCTGTGGCTTCTTAGCAGTCGAACCAGTGACTTGGTGACAATGTGAACTTCATGTTTCGGGGCCAGATGCCAGTAGAGCTGAGCGACCGACATCACCACCTGAAAAAACAACAACACAGGCAGAAATGAAAAGGATTCAGGTACTTTACTGTTCCTTTTTAAATCAAACTTTTTTAGAATTGCTTTTTGAAAACGTCTTTGATTTTTCTCTTGTTTTTTATTCTTTGATATATGTTTTAATTTTCAACCACTTTCCAGAATGTGCAACCCTCTAACTGGTTATGTTACTATAACTTGATTTTATGCTTTTTAACACTTCGAAAAGCACCTTCGAACTCTTAAGTGCTTTATTATTATTGCACCACCTACAGTAAATTACCATCTGTCAACCGAAGCTAAAATAAAATACCGTCATTCACATGCATTTCTTAGGGATCTACTAAGGCACTCATGACATGACTCTATAAAAATAATTTTTCAGCGGCGCTGTAAATAGCCAGAGGACGTGTGTCCATCACTGCAGGCAGAATGAAAGGGTTCAGGAGTCTATGAAGACGGAGGATGTCACTGTGTTGTCGCGAGTACAGACACAGCATGTCCCATTTTAATCAACAATTTCATTTGGGGGCATTTTTCCTCCTGCTGCTACACAGCGACAGAGACCTTGAGTCTCCTGGGTGATGGAGATCTGCACTCACTGTGTTTTTTAGTTTATAGTGTGTGTATATATGTACACACACACACACACACACACACACATGTACACACACACACACACACCTATATACACACGTAAACACACACACATATACACACACACACACACACACACACGTAAACACACACACATATACACACACACACGTACACATATATACACACACATATATACACACATATACATACATATACACATACACATATACATATATATACATACACATAAACATACACACACATTCCTTTCTTCCTTCCAATGGGGGGGGGGTTGCACTATGGCAGGTATGTGCATGTATTCCTAGGTCTTTGAGTCATGCAGCATATACATTTACACACACTAGACTTCCCCTCACTTGAACAATGAATTTCCATCAGCTTCATGCCACGTGTGTGTGTTCATTCTACACTTAATGGTGTGAAGATAACTAGTGTAAGTCTGTGTTTAAGTGCCTGACTGACTCACAGCAGTGTTCCTGCTCTGCAGCAGGGGCTTGGTGTTCCTGAGCAGCAGTCTGTGATCTGGATCCATGATGTAAGGTTTGGCCTCCATCTGGCCTTTTTTCTCCTCAGAGTCAGAGTCATAGAACGCCTTCTCATTATTCTCATCAAACACGGCACCCTGAAGCATAAGCAACACAATACATCATCATCACAATACACTAATGAATTGAACTATTTCAGGAGGTGTACCCTCAAACATCCACCCCACTATGGAAGACATACCACCATGTTTTTCTACTGATTATTGTGCAACCTTCAGTTCTCATAGCATTTACATTTTTTCTTGAGTTGAAGGAGAAACTGGCCCCTGTGTTTTGAAAAAAAATATAGTGGTACGATGCATTTTGAAATGTTTTAAATTCCCAGTAGTTACACAATTCCCATGAAGCAAATTTTGTATTGACATCCAAAACTGTGAAATGGCTCAATTGTCTAAAAGTAATTTAAAAACACAAAGAGTGTAAATCAAAAAACCGGAGTTTTACTCAAATGTGAAAATCTAAATTCCTAAATTACGACTACAAAGCACTTTGTAGCTTCATTTCTCATTTTGCATTTCAATTTATTGATTTTTGGAATTATATTTTCAAAGGATGAGGCTGATGTCGTGCTATATTTTTCCTATTTTGAACAAATCCCACGAAAAGACCAAAACCAACAATGCTTGAGTCCATCTCTAAATACTTTCTGACTAATCCCACTGTTTCCTGCTGCAGTCGTAAACTTAAAAACATGGGTCAGAAATATATGGTTTAAATTTTTTTTTTTAAAAAGGCTTATCATTTCCTTAGACAGCTGGGTGTTAGAGTTTAAAGAAAATTTTACTCAAATAGGGTAAATAGTGCATTCATGGAGGACTATTTTCAGCAGCAGGACGGTGTATGTTAGACTGTGTCAAAATAAACTACTGTGTGTGTGTGTGTGTGTGTGTGTGTCGACGATAATGAGGTAAGATGTCAGCCAGTGTTTTTAAAATGTTTTTGGACACAACAATGGAGCTCTATGGCACAGAGAATTGCGATATATCATGCGCTGGATACACAGACAATATGTGTTAGTAGGATCTGTTCATTGTTGATTTTGTTCTTTTAATGGGATTTGCTGACAAAAAGAAAATTATGAAGTATCACCGGACTTATCCTTGAAGGTCAGATAGATGCACTAACAAAACAAAATTCAAACTGAGAAAGCATAGTCATGATTCTGACCCAGAAGTAAGTGTTTTATTGTTAAAGGTTGGTGTTAATATTCTAGATGCTCAGTGCCAGGTGCGTCGCTTCCTGTGGTGCACCCGAGTACAGGATAAGATACAATTCTAGGAAACGAACTGGGTAGTTAGAGTGAGCTGGAATTTCTACCATGTCTGGACAGCCTCCTTACTAATCGAAGATGTTCACAAAGTTGAAAATACATAAATAAATACATTTGGAGAATTGCCACTTTATGGATTCGGTTTTGGTTTTGGTCCTTCTGGTCCATGAGCGCCTCACCTCCTTCCAGGGACTGGTGAACTGCGTCCTGGCGTAGCGCGTCAGCATGGAGATGATGACCACCTGGCCCCACTCTTCCACATCCACCAGCAGGTTGCACAGCTTTCTGTAGTTCTTATGGATCAGGTCAATGCGATCTGGACAGACCTCTTCGAAGGCCATCACCACGCTGCCGGCCACCAGCTACAGAAACGATCAAAGGGAACGGAGATGAAGCAACTCACGAGGAAAATGCTGTTGTTTTATTTACTGTACTCCAGTATTGAAATACACACAAATGGAAGTTGTGAGAATGTTTAGCAGTTTACAAACAACAAGAACAAATACTTTAACTCTTAAGCAAGCAGTAATATACAGACTCCCAAGAAATAAAACACTGATTAACAGATATGACCCTGGTCAGAATAGGCACTATTACTGCACTTGGAAAAAAACAAAATGCCAATTTATGACTGCTTACAATGCACACAGTTCAGCCTCCAAGTAGCTAGATGACAATTAGAGGGAAAAATCTTTGAATTATTTTAATACAACCCTGTGGAACAAAGCCCTCATTAAGTGTTTGTCAGAACTTCCTCATAAATTGTACTTTTTCTCAGGTTCAAACCTCATTTTATGTTCAGTTCACAGGGAAGGGAATACAAGGAGGAAGCGGCAGCTGAGAGAGCCAGTAATCAACTATATTTTATTGGTAGCAGGAAAAAACCCATTTGGATGTGGCATGCCCCCCTACCACCCAAGTGCCTGCTGGCTCGCTCACTGACTGTGAGACTGAGTGAGTGACATGGCAGTGTATTAATATGCAAACAGCATTATCACAGGCAGACAAGGGTGAAGCAGAAGAGAAAGGGAGCAGAATCTGGTTTGCCCAATTAAAGTCTTCTGGCCCCTGGTAGCCCTGTGGGAACCCAGTGCATTTACCCATCAGCATTGTCATGAGCCTGCATTGATTGCGTGTGCATCTCTGTGTGCGAACGTGTGTGTATGAAATATGTACGTGCACGGATCCTGTCTGTAGATTCTCTAAGAAATCTGGGTCTTAAATCCGAACGATGACTAGCCTCTCTGACATTCACATTGCTAATACTGATGAATGAATCACCCGAGGATCATACAGCTACATTTTATGGCAGCACACTGATGTATGAAGTTATATTAATTGAGTGACCCACACAGAAATTTTATGTACATTCAAGGAATGACACTTGAAGGTGGATGGAGCTAGGGTAATTACATGTTAAAGCTAGCTTAATGCCAACAGTCTGCATGTTACCAGATGTACCATACCCTCGGCTGGCAGTTTATTACAGCTAGCTAAAACTAATACAGTCCAATAGAACAGCCCTGCAATAAATCCCTCATGACAGTTATTATGTTCAGTTTTTGTTGAATCGGTCTTTAGCGAGGTGCTGATTCAACTTCATAGTCATTTCGGAGGATGCAGTTTGTTATTTAACTGTACTGCATTGTACAGAGAGGTGTGTTCTTCAGCCAAGACTCACTAGTACGAATGGATTGGACAAAATAATAGAAACACTTGTCCTACAGATAATAATACAACTGAATCAACACCTCCCTAAAACAACAAAAACAGAACATTATAACCTTCATGAAGGGAGGATTTATTACAAGACTGTTGTATTAGATTGCTTTAGTTTTAGCTAGGTGTACCTATTAAAAGGGCCAGCTAAGGGTATAACTAGTGACCGGCAAGACATCGTGACAGCTAAAAAAGGTTTTAATGAGTATATTGAGTATATTTGGTTTTTACAATTTCTATCATCTGATTGGAAATCTGCAATTATTATTACACTGGCACGCCTCTGCCTGCTTCCTCTATGCTTACTGCATATTTCTGTGATGATATTTACAGTATGTCACAACGGCTACAAACATCCCACTATTCTAAAGATGCTGCAGCCGTATCTAATGAGTGTTCTTTAGTGACTTTATCTATGTGATTCTGCTCTAGCAGGACAAATAATGTTTTAGGGAAAGAACTGTGTGATCATCTAGCTCTCGGTTGAATAGACCTTTTTTTTCCCTTTTTTTCACAGTGGAAAAGACACAGGTGTAAATAATTGCGTTGTGCATACTAGGTTATGGAACAGAGCCATCATCAATTACATATCACTAGTTAAACCCGTGCTTTTCCTGCTGTGACAAGTCAAAATGCTTCAAATGCTGTCTGTTGGTACCTTGCCATTTAGATGGTTTTGGTTTTATTTGCCGGAGTGTTTAGACATCTGTCTCTGAGATTTCTGCAACCGCCCCAATACAAAAGGAGGTGAACAGGATTTGGTTTGTGGTGCTCAAAGCACTGTAAAATGACATTTAAAATAATTCAAGACCAGCATCTCTTTCCAACAATGTCCCCATTTCTCTGGATAATCCACTAAACACAGTGTAAACTACACTCATAGGGGATATTAGACAAGAAATGAAAACTGTTCACAGCAACCAAACATTGCCAAACAATGATGAGAAGCATTGTGATGGACAGTATAAATAAGACCCTGAAAACTGAGTAATACAGGCTTGTATCTATGTTAGAGTAGCTTCACAGCAGCTCATAACGCAGCAGGGCTTTTCACCTACTCAGAGTAGTCAATTACAGTATATACGTTCAGCATGAACTGGTGTGCATTTTTGCATGATGGCGTCATTCTCGCTTGGCATTCTCCCTAGGCCTCTGCTGTCTCTAAGGCTATTACAGACAGCACTGTTTCTGAGCATGTGGATCCTACCGCAAAGGCTTTGTGCATTCTCCACCAACTTCCCCCATTAGACACAGCTCCAAGGTAAACTACATGCACCATCAACAAAACTGACACCCCAATCTATGGAGTTCATACACCTCCTCCCCCTCCTCCTCCACCCTCGACCATATTATCTACCCTGCCTGACAAGCCGGTAATGGAAAAATCACACTAAGCAAATGGTTCTTCTAATAACAATAAATTTCCTATAAAATTATGAAGGGCCCAAACCGTTTCCTTGCATCTATTTTGCTATGAATTCTAATTAGGGTGCCAGAGAGGCAGAGAGTGCTGGGTCATCACGCCAGAGACAACGTGCGCCTTTTTGATTGATGGCCCGCTGTGGGGTCGGCCTATCCTCCCTGCGCTCACTCTTCTCCTGCTCTCTTCCCTCTCCCTCCTTTTACTTTTAAATTAATGGGCATCTCACCTAGCCCCTAATCATAGTACCCTCCGCCCCCTGCCCCTCCTTTCTGTTCTCATTTCAATTTTGCAGAAGGTGCAGGGGGGGGGGAGCATGGGAGGGATCGATCATTTATCTTGTAATGGCTGGATAATAGATCTATCACGGTAAAACAGCTGCACAAACTCCTATGTTGTCTCTGTCATCAGGCCTTCCCATTTTCTCTTTAAACCATCCTGCCTATAAGCAGGCCCCCATGTGTCACAGCCATTTAAGCAAACAGGCACATCTGTAAAGGTAAATGTCAGGAGGCCTGTACAACGCCAAAGCCCGGAACAATAAACAAATGTTTCCTTCTTTAACAGGCAGCATAGTGACATCAGCTAAATAGCATTTACCTGATTGAAATCACTGATTTGTAGTTAAATTGACTGAATAACATCACATATAGCAAAGTAGCACTGCTTTAAGACATCTGAAAAGCTTTCGGTTTTAAGCATGAAAAGATAAAGTAAAGGTGTCAAGGGAGATATTTTGACATGTCACAGCAGGACAAGTAAAGGGGTTTCTAATAACATTAGTAACGACTGTGTTTCTTTTAGGTGGGCCAGTACCAGCATACTGGCTCACTGATATGCCTTAGTAGGATACTTAATGGAACTAAACCATCAAATGAAAATTGACAAAAATTAGTTTCACTAAAACATCTGCCATGAAAAAGGGTCTACAGATATGGCAACCCATTACAGTAGCCTTGTCAAAGAGAGGTAGGCCTTTTTCAAAGCAGACATTTTGACTCGTCATAGCATGGAAAGCACAGGTGGAGTAAATACTGTTAATAATGGCTCCATTCCATTTCCAAGCCAGTAATTGAGCCTTCACAATACCTGGACCCTGAAACTGACACATCCAAATGGAATACATCCATCGTTATTGTCATTAATTACAACTTCGCTTTTCCTACAATGACAAGTCTACATATCTGCGGTGAAAAGGGTTAATAAAGGTGCAGTAGACTGGAATATATGAATTGTCCATAGGTGTAAATTGGTTTGTATGTCTCAATGCGATAGGCAAGCTGTCCACCATTGTCCACTGTCTATGCAGTGCATGCTGGGATTGGCTCAAGACCCCATTGACCCCTCAGAGAACAAGCAGTTTAGAAAACAAATAGATAGATGTTGCTTAATACACAAATACATTTCATTACCTGCTCACGGTGTCAATTCATGCAAGCGTTTTTTAATAACTTTGGAAATGAATTTCACTGGTACATAAATGTTTCAAACATGTCAATCTCTGAACAGTTTCCGTTACTGGGTGGTTCTCATAAGCAGTTTCTCCAAAGTATCTTCACACCATTATTAAAGAGGCACTCCAGCGATTTAGTCTTGCACTTCCTTAAAGTTGAGGTACTCAGAATGGATTTTAAAAAAAAAGACAATCAAAACAGCAAAGACTGAGATATCCTAACTTTTAGTCACTAGTATGGGTCCACTGCCAAAAGCACTGGGTCCTATGTTTCCCATAATGCAACCAATAGCAACTTTTTATTCCTGCCTTGTAAATGCGCACGTATAACTTCACACCTCACACGGCTTTTTGTTACATGTGTTTAACCTCCAAGCCTAAACTGAGACGACCCCGATGACATCATGGGTTATTTTCTCAGACTTGACAAAATTCCTGCAGAGCCACAGAAGACGTTACGAAACGGCTTTTAACAGGCTGAGGAATACTGCTCATGACTAGTAAACTGACCTTTGTGTGTGAATTCTGTGGAGCGGCCCTTTTCATTAAGATACATTTCCCCCCTTCAGTAACACACCAAGAACAGCAAGAGCATCTCACAGCACTGATTCAACTCCAAGACCTCCTCCCACAGTATTGCAGTAAACTGGCATAAAAGACCAAGTCCGCTGTTGTGGGACTTCTAAAATGGTACATAGTACAATCTTAACATCATAAAAATGCATCATTTGATAGCTATTAGGTATCCACTATGTTTGGGTTTTTCACCATTCATCACCAGCTTATAGTGCTTGTGCGTCTGTGATGATAGTGCCCTCTCCCTCTGTCCCCAGCCTCTCAATGTGGGCTCCAACAGGGAGAAGTCATCTGTCTTCGTTAGCGTCTGGGGCTAAATATGCTATGCATCTGGTACTGGGCTTTCCATCCCCCCTTGGCCTAAGCTGCTTTGTTTTGTTTGTATAATGATAGGTATACACTATGAATACATAATCACAACAAACTGCGCATGACTTGCACGAACAAACGCAACACACTGCATTCTGTAGCCAGCGTCTACATATTTGAAATTGGCATTTAAACACCCTTAGTATTCACTGTGACCTCCTCAAATTAATTTGCTGCCTACTGACTTCTAATGGGCTGCCTGCATTGTGTCTGTGACTGGCTAAACACAGAATTTGAGAACCCAACTCATTTACGGTCTATTTTGGAATAAAAAAAAAAAAAAAGGGAAGAGGTTGGCCTTTGAGAAAATTAAGCTGACACCGGCATCAGTGCGAAAATTCCTTCCAAATGGACACTTAACAAGGAGCATCTGAAGATGTGTGGGTTTAAGTGGGTGTTAACAAACCATGGCATTGCCGAATGAGCTGTGGGATGGAGAGCTGAGGAAAGCTAAGAGGAGAATCGCTTGACAGGGGCGCCCTCCAGTGGTCTGCATTCTCCAACATGGTATGTATGTAGTGTAGTGTACGGCACTTAATGCTAGGTCTGTACTCACTGTGCTTTTATCTTTCAGTAGTTTCTCTATCACTTCAATCAGCTGTTCCTTCTGGTCAGGATCCAGGCTGAAGACAAAAGAGGGAGAGGTTTGAAATAAATACATGTCAACTAAGGAATGGCAATTCACATAACATGAAAACTTGATGGACTTAAAATATTAAATCTTGCCCCCTCTGTGTGCTCAGAATACAGATATGTCCGGGTGCTTACAGCGGATTAGGGCCGCTGATTGTTTTCTTGATTAATCGAGAAAAACAATCATCAGATTAATTAATAACTATCTATGAGCGATTTTTTTTTTTCTCTGATGGAGGTTGTGCACGTAATCACTCCAAGGATCACTCATTCACTGCTCCCTATATAACAGACACTGAATAGTTTACTCTATAGTGAGCAAAAATCAACTGCTTTAGTCATTTTTCGAAGCAAAAATTCCAAACATTTGATGGTGAAAGCCTCTCAAATTTGATGATTTGCTGCTTCTCTTTGTCGTATCTGACTGCAAACGGGATATTTTTGGACAGCTGGGTGTATAAAACAAGCAATCTGAATATAATATCTTGGGCTTTGAGAAAATTTAGTGGGATCCTTTCACTATTTTATAGACAAAACGATGAATAATTAATCGAGAAAATAATCAGGAGATTAATCAGTAATGAAAATAGTTGCAGCCCTAGCATAGAGACTGCTTTTTTTTGTTCCAATTGTGGGAATTTTTAAGTTCACTATATTGAGCATAAAATTCAAGCTCAGGAATTAGACGGTCAAATAAAATGGTGCAAAGTAAATATAGTGGTACAACATGGAAAAACAGGGAGTGATTTCAGACCCACCCCCAGTCTTTTAAAGAACTATTCCCTGACATCAACCACTGAATCAAATACGCAACTGATCTGGTCAGGTTCAGTTTTACTACTTTGCTCATATTTCAAGGACTCATTCATTCTTTGATCTATGCCTTAGAAAGACTGATAATAGAGAGATAACGGCAAGGCAAAACCCTTTATGTCAACATTACCAAACATTTACTACATTAACTGCTCAGTTCCCTGCTCAGGAATGAATTGGTAGAGAGAGCAGGCTAAGCTAACAAGTGCAGCCACGAGTATTGGCTCTACCCACCGATTGCTGCAGTTTGTGTTGCAGCCCTGAGAAACTGTACCTGTAGAGCTTTTGGATAGCATGGGCCGAAGTCTTCCTGACATATGGGGACAGGTCAGCTGCAGCCTCCTTGATGGCCAGCATCATGATGGGGACAATGATGGGCACACGGATGCTGGACAAAACCCTCAGTGCACTGGCCCGGATGAACTGGTTTGGGTCCTGCCACAAAAGAGATGAAACCACTGTGTGTCAGTTTGTGAAGGAGTGTTTTCTGTATCTGAAGCATTTAACAGAATATCAAGGTTACAGATTACACAAAACTTTTCCAGTGGAGATTATGTACTACAACAACATTAATGTCATTTATAAAAAAAGAACATGGTTATCATCTTATCAAAAGGGAGCAGTCTCTGAAATGCACATATGAAGATGCTTACACACTGAAAAATATATGAAACATTCTCTAAATAATGTCAGTATTATTCCATTCCAACAGGTTCTTGGTGAATAGACTGGTAACAACATGTAAGCACGTATCCGTATTAAAAATGACAGCTTCTTTACCATGTTAGCAATAATGAAAAAAGAGAAAGACAGAGACAAGAAGTAGAAATGTTACCTTCAAGGCCCGCTGGAAGGTGCTGATGGATAGTAAAGCCAGGTCCTGCTGCTCCTCCGCGTACCTCACCAGGTAGACATATACGAGCTTCTTTAGCTGCAAAGGGCAATTAAATCACACACCAATAAATTGAACCAGCTGTAACAGGGAATTAATGCAGCACATGGGGAAAGCAATCTAGAAAACCAGCTGTGTTCCAAAACATGGGCAGGTTTATGTGAGAGGACGTGCTGCGTGTTTGTACATCCAATAAAAGATAAAAGACTAGGGCTATAAAAGGGAGAGAATGAACAATAATGTGCTAAGCAACAAAGAACTCCTATACCTTGATTTTTCCATTGGAAATTTGAGTTTATTATTTCAAGGGGTGGAAAGAGAAGTTGACAGAAAGTTTTCCTGTCTTGATATCACTAGCTTCAGACTCAATCCAGTGTTGTTTCAGGCAGAGAATGAGGTTATGTATTTTTGTTCCTTCCTGAAATTACCATTGAATTATTTGCCCCCGTCTTGTGTTTTGGCTTCCACACTTCTTCTTTACTCGCAGGAAAAAGCCTGACATAATATTTGTCCTGCTTACAAAGAGCCGAAAATACAAAGAGCCGATTGCTGCCTATAAGGCTGTGGATTTGTGGATCACTGAACTGGAAGAAAAGTGGCTATGAAAAAATGATGATTTGCTTGAAGTATTGATAGTTTAAGAACTAATTTAAGGTTGAGGTCAGGAGTAAGGTTACACTTTAGGGACAATCACCAAGAGCCTTATCCAGTAATCAGCACCATGCTTTCTAAAACAGAGAGTTTTGACCTGCAGCCGTGCACCACCGTTCTCAATCATCGTTCTGGTCATTACTACGGGAATTAATGGTATTACTCACTATAAAAGGAGACACAACCCATCTGCCCCCAGGGATCTGGTTTCTATGACCACAAAGTACTGGACTGACTTCATTTTGAACCATTAAGGTGACGATTAAGGGCTCTACAAGTGAAATAAGTGATTTTAGGTTCTTTTATAACTTCTCTACTTTTAACTTGAATATGCACTCGAGTGTATGCACAAGTGTGAGAAAACATGCAAACACATATTCATGTATGATATGTGGTTTTAAAATAATGTGCCGCAATGATTAAAGAAAATAAAGTGCACTCCTGTTAAATCACGCAACACTGTCAATAACCTGCATGCTCTTGTGCTGTTTTCTATTTAGTGGGGATCAATGGCAGCTCACAGTGACGAGGAGAAAGGGGTGATGAAGGTGGGAACATGAAGGTGGGAAGAGGCCATTTTTAGTGAGATATACTGTAGGTGAGTGGAGTTCGGAAGAGCTAGGAAAAGAAACCGAGAGAGAGAGAGAGAGCGAGAGAGCGAGAGAGACAGAGAGAAAACATAGTCCAAGACCTCACACTACCTTAGCAGCTGGTGTGTATGAGGTGGGAGAGAGGAGACGTGACTGTGGGCTCTCTTCTGCCAATTACATCAACCCACCTGCTACCCTACCCTGCCATGAGCTGCTTCGGCTGCATGCCTTGCACATAGCGCCCGGTTTCAGGCCCCCTGCTCACATGCTGCCCCTCACGCTACCTGATTATTCTGCTGCTGCTAATCAATATTCACAGGCTCTGGGCATGGGAACCCCTCTTGAGCTATTGCTTAGTGTTTTGGTCTTTCACTTGAACAGTCTGCCAAGGCTGGCTCAAGAAATTACATGATTTAGTGGAGTATTAACACATGCCCACAGTGTTTTACAATATGTTTATGCTGCTGCTGCACCAACTTATGATTTACGATAATAAATCTAGTTGCGCTACCATTGGTTGATATAGGGAAAAAAAGGTTTCATCACAGATCACTAGAGAAGTCAAAATTATTACAGCCAGATTTAGTGCTCACAAAAGGATAGCTGCAAAACATATTTAAATAATTAATAGTCTTCTAATGGCATATATCAAGTCTTATTCTGCCTTCTGGTTTAAGTAAAATGGCAGATCTTGGATTTCAAACAGAAGACAAAACATTGATCTGACCTACTTGTTAGCACAAAAATACAAAATTTAAGTCTGGAATTTTAAAATCCTCCACACAATTTGCTATACAGTCAGTTTAATAGTAGTGCTTCCCCCAACTGTTACAGAAGCAAAACTGAGATTGAAAGACTTCCTGCATATGACCTGGTCATGGTCAAAGCTAGAAGAGATGGAGAATACACTTAGGAAAGTGTTAAATATGGGATTTCATTCATCATCATCATCCAAAGGTACTCCCCTGAGTCTATTCTAACCTTAAATCTATTTCTTGCTTTTTGGGTTGCCCATGACAGCTGCAAAAATGTATGTCATCTGGATAACAGCAGAACCCCCCTACTCGCTTCACAACAGGTAAATAAACTCAACTGCATGTATGACGTAAGAGGTGCTCTTCAAATATTTCTATCGATTAGATTTTTGGAACAGTAGATGTGTAGATTGTACCACATTTCCACAAATGATCTTGTTTGTTTTTTCATTTTGTTGTGTTCTATGTTGCACTCCTTTTCATCTTTTTCTCTCTTTCCTTTGTAACATATTGATTCTGATTAATTACATCAGCCGTTTTTCTTGAGTAAAACTCATGGGAGTCTCTGCTTTTGTACTTTGTAAAAAACTGTAAACTAATGTTCCAAAAAATAATAATAATTAACTGAACAAATAAACACAAACCAAATTAAGGAAACGCTTTCAAATGAATTCAATTCACATGAGCCTACTGTTTTTCTGTATGAAAAATTTCCCCGTTACGTCATGCAGAGAACCCACGTGCTATGTTACACGAGAACTAAATGAATCATAACAGTGAACTATAGTAATAGGAATGAATATGTTTTCCTGTGATATATTTCTTAGCGTTGTGTCATACCTCGATGTTCTTACTCGCGACGTTCTTCACAACAGCAGGAAACAGCTCCGATGCATTTTTCCCTTTGGCAATCAGCTGAAAATAAAATTAGACACACAGCAATGGTTAGAGTAATTTTAAAATAAAGGTTTTGCGATTTGCCCAGTGTGTGAATTCCCATCATGCACTCACCCCAACGATCCTTTTCATGGCCTCCAGTTTGAGAGACTCCTTGTTGCTCTCCAACATCTCTTTAAGGTCTTCATTCCTACGGACAGAAAATATTGTTGGTCTTATTATGGTCAACATTAGACGGGGTGAGGACTGCTGAGGTGGACTTGAGTAATCAGCTTCAGAAGTTAGAGATTGACCAAAGGTACTGTGAAAGCTCCATGTCTACAACATCTGTGTCAGCTTCACAGATTACAGTCTACACCTGCAAGGGTCACACTGGCTCCAATGGCTCTATAGGAGTCACTGACAAAGCACCCAACCTAACAGAAAGAATGTTATCTTTACCAACACAACAGCTGCCTCACAACAATTTCTGTTTTTTAAATACCTCCGCACTCACATGATGACCATGCTCATTCCTCGGTTAATGCTAATGCTAACAAACAATGTCGTTGTAAAACTACACAGCAGGTTGTTTGTTCCACAAAGGGGCTTAACACAGAGAGAGGTAATGTTCGGATGGAAAACAAAAAATGGGACAGAGATACCAATGTAACCAATACCTGTCTACCTCTGTCGGTTGGTCCACCACGTTGGTCCAGACAGAAATTTCTCAACAAATATTGTATGTATTTACATGAAATTGGGTAGAGACATTCATGGTCCCCACGGGATTAATTTTAACGACTGTGGTGATTCTCTGACTTTTCATCCAGCGCCAGCGTTGGGTCAAATTTTAATTTGTACCATACTTTGGTCTATCACCAAATACCTGCAAAACTAATAACGTTCCCATCAGCCTCACCTGTACTTGGTTTAGCACTAACTAACAATTGTTGGCATGCTAACACGCTACACTGAGATGGCGTCATTGAGAGCATGTTAGCATGTTGAGGTTAGCATTTGATTAAAACACTGCTGCCGCTAGTGAAAGCCCCACGGATCTGCTAGCATGGCTGTAGATGTTTAGTCTTGTTCCATCATCAAGTGTGTCTTAATTCCAATAACTGCCACTAGAAATCTGTTAATCTTACAGGGACCTATTGCTAACTAAAATGGTTCTACAATGAGCTCTCATTTTTAAACAATAAATGTATTGTATTTTTCCTGTATTTTCTGAAATACAATAATCTATCAAGTAAAATAATCTGAACACCCCAACCGTTACTTGATCTTTTTGTTGAAAAACTCTGATGGCGATGTATCAGCCAACAGTAATTTTCTTAACATAACACATAATACACATAAGCAATCTTGACATGAATGACTTAGATTGTTTTTTGTGCATAAGTGTATGCAATTTAAGCAAGAGTTGATAAACCAACTTGTCAATGCCTTCTGGTGGGCAACAAGTGGGGACACTTTTTCTAAATTAGGTTAAATGTAGTTTGGCATTTTTTTCTATCTGATATATCTACAACAGTAATCTGAAGATTAAATGTGGATTCCATTACCAGGTTGAACAGATGCAGAATACTAAACAATTAGAATGATTTCAAAACATTATTTTTATGTATCTACATTTTTAAAAAAATGGTCACTAAAGAGACATGGTTTTAACTTTTTCAAACATTTTCTTTTAAATGACATTGCAAACTTTAGTATTCAACCGGCCAACATTATGAGGAAAAAATAACCGGACCTGAAACGTACAAAAACACACACAGTTTATGGTAATCTCACAGTTAGTCCAGTGGTGTGTGTGTGTGTGTGTGTGTGATCTTGCTACAGTACCCGGCTTTGTGTGTCTCCTTGGGGCTACTGTTGGTGTGTGTGATGGCCTGTTCTTCCTGACTCAGCTCAGCCTTCAGAGTGAGCTGTAAGTTCTCAGCGGACACCAGCGCTGTCCTCATAGCTCCCACTGCCTCCGAGCGCAAAGAGAAACCAACATCCATACCAGCTTTCCTCCACAAGAGCCCAAAAACACTTTCAACATCCAGTACTCCTTCTCTGTGTGTCTTAGCTGTCTTTAAAAAAAAAAAAAAGTCCACAAACCCAGCTGACTGTATTTCCAGCAACTCCAGAGTGGAACAGAGCTGTGGTAATTTATTTTCCCTCAGGCTGTGTTCCCTGTTCACTTGGCTTTACTCACAGTTGTCCTCTCGTCTCGTTGTTGTTCATAACTGTCAAAGCTGGGAAGGGTGGAAAACAGCACAGGCTCCACTGGCTTTGTGCCTGTCATTCACTACTCCCTTCCTCTTCTCTTGGGCAAAAAAGTCACAAGATTACCCACCAGCTCGCTAATGGCAACTCTTCCTTACGCTTGAGGGTAGTGCCTGCTCACTCGGGTAAGACCTCTCTCCCTCTGCTGAAGTCCATATTCCCTCTGAAACTACCTGGCAGTCAGCTATAGCCCAGTGATATCAAGCAGTTACTCCTCTCTTCTTATATATGAACATTTTCCTCTAGAAGGTAGCCTATCTGGCTGTGTTTGTGACTCTGCCAGTGTGTGACTGTGGTCACTTCCCTCCAGGGGAAAAAGGAGGTCCTTATCTACACTGGTGGGTAAACACTGAGCTACTTTTAATCACCTCCACTCTACAGTAATTCACTTTAGTTTGACAGCACCAAGAGCACATACAGTGCCAAGTTAGGCTGAAAGGGCCAACAGGACAGGCCTACATCAAAGATAATAGTACCAGGCTGAATGTCAGGAAATACCCCCTGAACACGTAAATGGTACGTTCTGCACATTCTTTGGGAGTAAATTACTGATCTGATTAAAAGTTTGCTGAAAGGAGACACCTAAACACACCAAACAGCCAAATATCTGCAGCACAGCTGGCTGATTATAAGATTTACAAATCTTTTTTCCACCACTACTGAGATCGATTATATATTATATACATTTACCTATGGCAGTTTCCTAATGAATGTTTATCATAAATGGGCCACAAGTGCATCCATCCAATTTAATGCCTTAGTTATATGTAAGGACAAAACACATTTAAATACATGGTTATGGTTTCTCAGTAATGCAGCTCTGTATTTCACTGCTATTTGGGGGAACAAACAAGTTCAGGGTTTATACTAATCACTGTGCTTGGTTTATGCAGCCAAATCTGTCCATAAACACACAGAGTTAGGGTTGACGGCAATTCCACTGGTCTCTTAAAGTCAAGCATGGTATGAAGGACAGCTGGACTGTGGAGACTAGTGCCTCCTGGTGGCCTTGAGCTGTACCAGGCGGCAGTTACTTTGGGTCTCAACATAGTACTCTATTTTTTTACTGACTGCCAATACACGGCCAGGGCCAGGAGATGGATTTTAGAGCGGGATTTTATAAGGTTGGTAAACAAGGTCCCTCTCCAGAACTGTATTACATTTGATTTTACTAAAACAAAGTTCCACATCTGCTATTTTGTCTTGAGTAAAATGCTGCATCTATTTTTCAGAGCACTGTCACGGATATTAATTCGTAGATCACTGGCAAGAAAAAATACATTCAAAGTGCCAGACAGAAGAGGGAGTGGTATAGGTAGTTAGGTAGGTAGAAATATGCCTAAGTGAAAACTACAATAACTAATTCAAGGCCTACCATGCAAATTCTCATTGTTCAACTTTTAATAACTTGGAGAGTTACAGGTAAACCAGAATAACTCAGTGAAACCCTGGTTAATTTGGTTAAGTAACTTTCTGACCTGACCTTTTATAGTAAAGATATTTCAACAGTGGGAGGTATGCTTCTCTAGCACAGCACAAGGCCTTCGTCAAGGGCACAGAAAACCGACGTGGTCTGAACACTGGACCGCATTCCTCCTTTGTTCAGCAATGAATGAATGAAGAGATGGAGTCAAATTTTTAAAAGATGGAGTCAAATTAAATTAATGAAAAACCAGGGCTGTATGACGCATTTTAAACCAGTGTATCACACTGAAATGAAAATAAATACTTCCTCACAATGTCTAAAGTGTTTCTCTCTCTGTACTATCTCTCTACAATAATTTTGAATTTTAGAGAGACAGTTGAGATTATTTTTGCATTATCTGAGAAACACTGGCCATAGCAACATAACAAACAACAATTAGAAAATCTGAATTCACATGATTCATGTAACTGCTGCCAGTAGCCTGATAACATAAGTTAGCGAGGGAAAGATGAGGTTCTATCAAGCCAATCTGCACCGTTTCAATCAATGTTTTTGCCACGTTTAACACACCACACACACACACACACGAAATACAACCCCATTAATTAGCATCACCTCCTCTGCATTCAGTCTTTTGCAGTGCTTCTAAGTTGAAATATAACTGCTTTCTATGTCGAAAATGTAGGAGTCTCTTAGCCAGTAAATTATTAAGCCAACATAAACCTCACTAATAACATCCTACCTCTACTGAAAATAACAGTTAAAGCTCAAAATCCTATCTTTAAATGCAGCTCAGGTAAATACACTATGTTCATACATCAAGTCCATACAACCAAACCGCTCAGGCACAGTGAAATATCTCTTTAGTCACAGATAATAAATTCGTCACATGTTTCCATGCCTCGCTAGGGCCTGACATGGAGCCCTCAGTCAGTAAGAAGAGGCCTTCAAGACTACAGAACATTTCAGGAATGTTGCTGTGCCTTAACATGTGATAATCATTCAGATATTTCAAATAAGAAAAACACAACTTGATTTAATTTTAGCTGAACAGGCTCTAAATATGTCGTCAACCGCTGAAACAAGCTGGGGCTAAGTTTAAATAACAAATTTGTAAGTTACATAAATGCTAATACTAAGAACAAATACTTGCCCTTGCACAGCACATTTATTAGGATGCACAGGCTTGGGTAGATGGACACGTGCAAACAGAAGCATCATTCATGCCCCTTGTATTTTCTTTCTGGTCCTCCAGCTTGGCCTAGAGGTAAGTAAACATATGACCTAGCCTTGCCTCGCCTCACTGGGTAGATGGTCACATGAGACAGCTTAGAGGTTATCGTTAGCATACTAAGCAACACTTAACACTATAACAAGACTCCATCTTAAATTTCATGGCAAGAAAAACGGTTGCTCAAAAAGAAAACAAAACAAGAAGCTGCAGTGTAACCCGACACAAAAGTCGGTCGGATTTTAGGAAATTTAGTGACACTCCACCCGCATTGCTTGTTGGAATGAGTACACAAAAGCCTACACTGAGTGTTTTAAACTGACTGAGCAGCTTGCTAGGTCTGCGCCTGAAGATCTGTTACGGTGTGTAGCTTCTCACCCAGTACAAGGGCATTAAACTGAAGCAGCAAAGGCGCATAATAACTGATTTTACAAGAAATTCCAAAACGCAAAGGATGTTTACGACAACGATTGGCCGCCCTCTAGTGTCAGGTTTCTGAGATGAAACTCAAAACACGTGACCAAAACATGCTGACAATCCAGTGTGAGTTTTAGGACAATGAGATTTTATTTAAAAATGGTTATGACAACATGATGCAAAAGATAATTATTCTCTATGACTGTTTCACCCGGAAAAGACGGAGAACCTTGGACACCCACGTGGCTATATCAGAAGCTGATATGGTGCGTTAGGTCCAAAGATCTTAAGTCCTGACAAATTCTCTTATTTACATTTACATATTCAGTTCAAACTGAATATGTAAATGTGAGTGCAGATAATTCTTTTCCTATCTATCCACACAGGCATTATGGTATTAAGGCTTGGCCAAGCATATAAAAAAGATTATTTAAAGCCAAATTCAAACAGCTTCAACATTTTGACTTAAATATGAATTCAGTGCAGAGCTGCATAGATTAGTCGGTAGACAGAAAAATAATCAGCAAACTATGTTGTTAATTGTTTAATCATTTTTAGGTCATTTTTCATGCAAAAATAGAAAAGGATGCCGTTTTCAGGCCCACAAACATGAACATTAATTCTTGCTTTTCTCTGTTTTAAATGATAGTAAATTTAATATTTAGGGGTTTTGGAACGTTCGTTTAACAAGACAAGACACCTGAAGATGTCAGCTTTGACTCTGAGAAACTGGGATGGACATTTTTCACATTTTTTAAAATTGTATATAGACTAAAAAATTAACTGATTAATCGAGAAAAATAATCTGCAGTTTAATAGATAATGAAAATAATCATTAGTTGCAGCTCTAACTGAATGCCTTACTGCTTTTCTATATAAAGCCCTAATCTTTGGAACCAAACAGTCTGTTACACATTTGTTTAAAAGGGATGAGTTTTTACCACTGAACAAATATGTGTGAATTACTAAATTGCCAGTTTGGTCACAGGCTGTTAGAGAAGCCCTGAGGAATCAGAATTAATCTGCAAATGTAATTTAGTGCAGTAATACTAATGCGCCTAATAATATGCCTACGATACACACTCATCCTGTCTATATCATGCGATGAAACCAAATGTACCAATCAATATTTTACCACTGATACCAGAATATTGGCTACAAGTTGGGTGATTCAGATCCACATTTGTATTCTGCACATATCTCTGACAGACATAGCAGGGTCATAGCATTTAAGTCTCATTAAAAATGGTCAATATAGCATTTATTTTAAACTGCGGATTAAACATGGGAGAGCTCTTATATACTAACGTCACCGCTTAAAAGAGGAACTTGTGTACAAGGTAAGCTCATCAGAAGTTGTGCATTAAATAAGCACAAACTGAAGCAAGACACCTCCGATTATGACCTAATGGCAAATGCTTCTTGTTCCCAGGGTCTTAGCTTATGGGGTAAAAGCTAGATAATGACACCTCTAATGACGAGTAACATTTTGCAATTCTCCTCTGGAAACATTACTTTGAGACATCTGACCACATTAGGATAAGGAATGTGGTGGCCAGTCCGATCCACCTGCAGGCTGAGATGTAAATCATTGCTCCAGTATGGTTCCAGTACCTATACGATGGCTAAGTTATGGTCAACCGCATGAAATCATGAGTGCTTGTGGTGGAAGGGTCACCATTTTACACAGAGGACTTCACTGTTCACTTGCAGTATGTGGATGTACAAAAAAAACCTGCCTCTGAAAAAGACAATGCGATGCCAACCTCAAAAGTGTAAGAAGCTCACTCCTTGATAAAAGTACAATGTACTGGGTTTGGCTAATCTGCAGCATCTCCTCAACAGCCTCATTCTCCATAATATGCACACTTTTTGCCTGCCTTTAACACTGTGAAGGAATGTGGAGGGCATGCAGTCTGAAGCCTGGGTGTCATTTCTGCTGATTCTCTGACGAAAACCACTACTGTAGTGATTGGAGACTCAGGGAACTGGCTCAAGATTTGTTAACTGAAGCTGATCTGGAAGACTCAACAGTCTGTGTCGTTTAGATTAAGTTAGACCTTTCCCAATGCTATTTCTTACTAACTACGTAAAGTCATAACGACAAATGAAATAAGGTTCAGAGGGGTTGGTGGCTTTGAATATTTTGTCAACACTTTGGGTCCGATTTTCATTTCATTTCATTGTGAAGCCATTTTAAGGAAAGTGAAGGCACTCAAATTTTCATAGTTTGCACATTACAAAAGAAAACGGGACTCACTTTCCTCTTTGCGTAAATCACACAGCTCACACAATCACTTCCCCTCCTGACTATGGTTGAGTCTACCAATGTCAATGGCCAGAGGAAGAGTACCAGCTCTAAACTGACAAAAGCTCTTGTCCTGAACTTTATACCCAGCATCTTCCTAGACTCACGACTGGGTTACAAACAGCACAAAGTGGTCAGCTGCTTGTTTTAGGTTATATTGTGGTCATTTGTTGTTAGGTTGTGTTTTATCAAACTGCTTTCTTTTTTTTTTTCCGTGTCAAGTAATTCAAATAAAAATTGGAAAAACTCAGGAACTGTAGTTCTTCTCCATCAAATGAGAACTGTGACATTGCAACCAACAATTACTTTCCATTATCAGAAGACCATTCTGACCATTCTAATAATAATAATAATTATTATTATTCTCTGAAGCCAAAGTGAGCACATTCAAATGTATTGCTTCGTCTGACCACCAGTCAAAAACCCAACGATGTTGAGTTTATTATCCTAGAAAACAAGTTGGAAATTAGCAAATATTCACATTTGAGAAGCTTCTACCAGTAAATGTTTTGCATTTTTGCTTAAAAAGTGACATAAACAATGAGTCAATTATCAGTATAGGTGGAAATGACTTATATCTCTGGACTACTGGTTGGTTTCTGGGTGACTTGGAAATTAATGAACCGTCCATGTAATTTATAAGTCGGGGTCAAAAGTGGGCCCAACTACAAAATATTAAGGGGGTTAATCCAGGGGTTAATCTAAATTTGCTCTCCTTTGCGAAAAGTGGGTTTATCTCGGCGGGTAATCACTGACGCACAGGGGTTAAATAGAACAATACCGCCGGTGTCTGATACACCCAAAACGGTCGTCTAATCATGGACATTTCTGATATTTAGGACACTGATATTTGACCGCACCACGGCAAACAGCTAACCGACATTCGCCATCGCTGCCTGGCTTGTTGATGCTCCGGGGTCGGGTCTTTCTGGCCTCTTTTCAAGTCAGCCTCGCGGAGAGTCAGCCCCATGTACTCGACCACAACCGTCTAACTTTACCGACAATGAACCTCCCTGACGGTGGACGGAACACACGCTGGGCTGTCTTACTTTTTAAAGTCAGCGCTGAAAAGTCCAAAGGCAGCTCCGGTGCTGGAGGAGGTCGGGGTGCTCTCCTGCCCCGCTTCCACCGCCGCCTCCGCTCCTCCCTGGTCATTGTACAAGGCCCCCGTCGACATGCTCGATAAGTAAACGTCTCCTGCACCTCTTTCGATCTACAAACTGTTCATAAACGGGAGAATATGTTGGCAGCGCACGAAGTTCCCGCAACGCCAAACTTCTCCAAGATTTTACCCAAACTTTTTTTTACACGCAGTAGCGGAAGTGTGAGCTGGACAAGTTGGTGTCACATGACAGGGCTTCAGCCGCGGACGGGTCATAGATCTAGAGCAACTAGAAGAGAAAGGTTGGTGATTGCTGCTGAAACTGCTTGTTTAGAATTTCTAGATCTATGGTCGAAACGCCCCGAGCCGGTTTGTTGCCAAGGTAGCAACGTTACTACGGCACTTATCAGACAGGAAGTAAAGTGAACAGAAAACGAATCCAACGTAAAATGCAATTGATTGCATTTTCACACAAAAGAGGACTGCAGATTCTGTCCCTTGCTTGGTTTTTGGATTAATTATCTGGGTACTTTAACGCTGTTTGGCTGGAACGAAGACTTCACATTATCTTGCCTTCTGTAGTGTTATTTTTGTAATATGATTTATGTTTAGTGAAGTTTTTTTTTTGTTTTTTTGTTGCAAGCTCCTTCTTGGTATGAGTTGGGATATGAGTACGTTGATTCATTACTAAGCATTTAAACCCTGGCAAACAAATTCCCCAAATGGTCCTCAACCCTAACCACGAGCTGAAGAGCGGTTTCTTCACAATTTCCTTAAGTAAAGGTACAAAACAAAGGGGGAATTTAAAAAGCTTTTGAGTCCCAAACACGTAAAATTATCCAATATTTCACAAAGAAGCAACATAAGTAAAAGTAGGCTACAAGAGCCGTCGATATCTGTAAATTTAGCTACGAGTTAGGAGGACAGATCTGATATAAAAGTTTTACTTGGGTGTACTTTGTTAGAGATAGCTCACTGCTTAGTTTTGTTTTGTTTTGAAAAGTAGGACGTGACGTTTCCTTACTTCCGCCTGGTTCTGTCACATTTGATCCGCTGCTGGTGACCAATCCCCCGACGCGGTAGCATCTTGGGACGCAGTCCCCACTTGACTTCGCCTCCGACCGTCTCATCACCTGCGTCCGTCCGCCTGAAAGAGAGCCTGTGTGTGTCTGTTTTTGTTTTTGTTTGTCTGTTTTTTTTTTGTTTTTTTTTTGGTAGCAGCTAGCCTATTTAAAACTTTGGTTTTAAATATTAGCTCCGAGACACATTGAACGAGAAGGACGCAAATACGGAGTATGTCGGATTTCGACAGCAACCCGTTCGCGGACCCGGACCTCAGCAACCCGTTCCAGGTAACGTTAGCTAGCTGAGGCAGCCACATTAGCGCTAGCTGCTGCGTTATTTCACATTAGTAACAAGTTACTCAGCCAAGCAAGACTAGCACTGGATAATCTGTCTTAAACGGCTGCGATAAAGCTACTGGCGGACTAAAAACGTTAAATCACTTTTTTTTGGCAGGCTTTACTTTTGATTGTCGCTTAATTTGAAGTGACTTTGGCTGACCGGAGTGACATAAAGTGCAAAGGTAATTGGTAGTGTTGTGCTAGACCTGCAGCTGTTATCACTGATTCAGAGTGCAGCTTGGCTGTGTGCTTGGTGTTTTAATCACTCCATGTCGTTTCCCTGTTGGCACCCTGTTTGCAGCACTCAGTTTTAACCAGTAACTGTTTACTCAAGTACTGTACTTAAGTACAGATTTGTATTTCCATTTTATGTAACTTTATACTTCTCACTCCACTACATTTCAGAGGGATATTATATGATTTTTATTCCTCTACGTTTATTTCATAGCTAGAGTTACTTGTCAGGTTAGGATTTTGGCATTAAAAAACACAAGTTTATAAAAATACAATGCATTTTTAAACATTAAACCAGTGTTTTCCAACTCTTTTGGTTAAATACAGTGTATGGGTTGTTAGCAGTTCCACCAAAAAGACACGAAATCAAAGAGAAACTTAAATAACTTTTTGAGGCCAAATAAGGTAAAATAATCCAGTACTTAATATTAATACAAATTTGTGTATCAGGACCTTTTCCTGTCCCATTAATCATCTAACGACCCATTAGATATATCTTGTGACCCTTTGGGGGGGCCCGACCCCTAGGCGGAGAACCAATAAACTAAACTGCCTGTATATGAAATAGTTCAGATCTGCAACAATCAGTCGATAAGTCAGGCAACAGAAAATTAATCTGCAACTATTCTGATAATTATTTTCTGACTCGCTACAACAGTAAAATACTGCTTACGCATCAGTATTATTTATTGCAAGGGGCTTTGGACAAAAGTCTCCCAAAATAAATGTAATGTAATATTAACAATCTTATAATGTCATGTATGATAATATATCAGTCACAGGGGACATTTTACTGCAGAAGTACTTTAGCGTTTGACTTTTAATGCACATTTTGCTGATAATACTTACTTACTTGAGAAAAGGCTCTGAATACCTCACTACTGCTCTTAACTTTCCACCTGTGAAATTCTTCCATTTACAGACTTTCAAAGGGAACATTGCGCACACTTTTTTTTTTTTTTTTTTTTTAACAGTAGATAAACTGCTGTTCACATGTTGTTCCTGTTTTCATGCCAGTCAGATTTCTGTGTTGTAATAGACTGGGCGTTAAATAGATAATTTAGTATAACCCTTAAATTAGGTTAAATCCCCATAATTGACTTTTTTAGACCAACCCAGAGATGATCATGCTGAGGGAATAAATCCTGATAACTGTCATTTGAGTGACTCTTACAAACTGCTTCTCAAAAACAGAGAATTAAATGACAGCGGAACATATTGAGGTTGTGTGGTTGTTGGTTTTTTATTTTATTTTTTTATTTTATTGTCATGCTTTCCTTAGGCTGTTGGCTTTATTTAGACCTATAGACAGCTATAGACAGTCTTGTCTTTACAGTGGCATGTCATGGTTGAAAGCATGCATTTGATCATGTGCTCTTCGGCCCTTCAGTGCCTTCCTCCCTGCCTCTCTTCGTCATCATGTCAGGTGTACTAAAGATGGCCACTGACGGCAGCAACTAATTTGCATTTTCTTTAGAGCTCAAAAGTTTAGTCGATCAATTGATTAGTCGGGCGACAGAAAATTAATCTGCAACAATTTTCTTCATCAAAAAATGCCAAAAAGTCCCTTTCTCCGGCTTCTCAAATGTGAACATCTGCTGGTGCTCTATGAAATTAAAAGGAATATCTTTTGGTTTTGGACTGTTGGCCGAACAAAACAAGCAATTTGAATATGTCAATTTGGGATTTGGGATATTGTGATGTGAATTTTTCACTATTTTTTTGACATTTAAGGGCCAAAGATTAATCAGTTAATCAAGAAAATAAGCAACAAATGAATCAATAATTGTTCCAACCCTAATTTTCATTATGGATTAGCATTCATTATACTTTAGATAAATTATTTGGTTTGTAAGGTCAAAAATAATAGGTGAGCTGCAGCTTTTTGTCAATTAAATCGTTTCATCAGTCCAAGTTCAATCAAAATTAATTGGAAGCTATTTTGATTGTCGAGTAGCCACTTAAGTAATTTTTCAAGCAAAACGCCAAACATTTGATGATTTCAGCTTCTCAAATATGAGGAGAGAGAGAAATGTGAAATGGACCACTTTTGCGGTTTTGGACTTTTGGTCAGACAAAACATAGCATTGAATAGGCTAATGTGCTGGGCATTTGTCACTGTTTGTAATGTTTTACAGACTAAATGATTGATCAATTGAGCAAGAAAATAGTTGGCCGATTGATCAGTTATGATCGCTATTTGTAGACTTAAATAATAGTAGTGCCTGTCAGAAGTTACCAGATTTATAAGTGATTTATTAAGGTAGTTTACATCGCCAAACAACATGTTATGAAGATATGATACGAAGAATGCACATTTGTTAAGACATTATAAGCACATCTGAAATTGTTGATATAGAAATGAATAAGATGAATAGTCAGGTAAACGTCCAATTCATTTTCTTTTGATTGAATAAGTATAAAATGCCGTTATTGACGATTACATTACATGGCCATAATAATTGATTTTCTCTCATTTAAGAGGCTTTTATTTATTGCATAAACTTAAAAAAGTAATCCGTCCACCATCTTTATCTCTCAGCGTGTGACGGCCAAAGATGCTGACGGCACAGTTTGACCATACAGACAAACAAAAAGTGAATTATTGTTGGGGCCCCCATTAACATAGTGACACGACTAGTGAACCCCTGCTGTTCTGCCATTTTTCTGTCATTCGTTGGCCCACACTTTTTGGCCCGAGGAGAGGTGGAGCTTTCTTCCCTACTCTGAGCTATCTTCAATAGTTCATGAAATCATATGGTGCCATCATGGTGACATGTGGTGCAAGGACCCACGCTGGCACCTCTCCTGCTAAATATCATCACTCCCAGTCATGCATCAGATTGTTCACTCTGTTTTGGCCTATTTCTCTGGATGTGGGCTAATTACAGAAACTAGGCTCCCATGTCAGTTAATGAAAAGCTCTATATGGAAGCGTAGATCAAACATTTGATGATCTCTGTAGCTTCACAATGCGAAATGCTGTAATTTCATGTTACGTACCGCAGCTTCACCTTTAAACACAGTACAGTAGGCAAAGCGTTGAACGCTTGGATAAAGTGTCATCAATTTATGAGATCTGGGCAACTGCTCATGCAGAACAAAGCGTGTTTTATTCTCGGCTAAATCAGGATCACGGTGGATACAAGTTCACTAGTTTGTGCTTTGTTAGGTGACAGGAAATCCATAACATTGAAATTAGTTTTCACACGGGCAGATGTGCAAAGGGTGGACCATGCGCGGTGATGATTGACTATAGATTTCAAGATGAAAACTCAACACTTGGTGAATATGCTTGGGTTTGTTTGGCTGTGCGGTAGGGCAGCATTAAACTTTAAACACGGCCAACCCTATGAAATATTCATGACCCTGGTCTGGTGACGAGTTGAAGCCTGCGTGTGTGTGTGTGGCAGTGCGAGAGAAACTCCTAGAAATTTTAAGAGTCAGAAAGACAGTGAGAGGGCTACACTGAGACTGGATTGGGGTAGCACTTCAGGAATACGCAGATTGGATGTTAATCTTGAGCTGCAATTTGAATGAAACTAGTGCCTGACTGACAACAGCTGATGGTAAGCATATTATAAAAAGAAATGTATGAAAATGTATCTTAACTGATGCCAGCAGGAGCAGGAATTTTACATGCAAATAGTAACAGAAGATACTAAATTATTTACTTTTTAAAGTTTGACCTCCTACACAGTAGTTGAATACGTGAACATACTGTAGTGGTACTCCAGTATTATAGCTACTCATCAGTAAACTATAGTACAGATGGTCTTAACAATGCAGGTCTGTGTCTGACAGTGGTGGAGGAAGAACTCAGATCTTTGATTTAAGTAAAATTAGCAATACCAAAGTATAAAAATACTCCTTTACAAGTAAAAGTCCTGTATTTAAAATCAGTACAGAAGTATTGGCAGCAAAATATACGTCAAGTATCAAAAGTGAAAGTACTAACGCAAAATGGCACCATTCAGAGTGTCATATTTCAATATATTGTTTGTATATTACCGGAGTCAGATGTGATGCCTTGACATGTAAGACGCGTTTCGGTGTTGTCGAGGTGGAGCTAATTTTATACAGCAGTATATCTTTACATCGTTGGTTAGTTTTTCTGTAACGACGCATCATATTTTGTAAACTCATCTTATGTTTTTATATGTAAAATTTTACTCTCACAAGTAACTAGTAACTATAGGTGTGGAATAAAAGTAGTCCAGTAAAAAGTACAATATTTCACTCTGAAATCTAATGGAGTAGAAGTATAATGTAGCAGAAAATCTGTATAGTCGAGTAAAGTACAAATGCCTTGAAATCAGTACTTAAGAACAGTGCTTCAGTAAATGTACTGATTTACTTCCACCACTGGTTTCTGAATGTTTTGGCTTCATCCTTTATTTCAAATTGTTCACATGGTAAAACCTAACATTCTAGGCTAGTCATGTCTGAACACGGTTGTTAAAATATGTTTGCAAATCAAGAATGTGGGTAAAAGGAATGAAAAGGGCTTTTCAGCAGTTTTTCCGTATGGCGCGGCAAACTAGAAAAACGCCAAATTTCCCTTTTTAACTCTTTCTTTAGCAGCCAGAAGCATTCGCCCCCCTACTGAAACTCATAGACTTGGCTATTTATACATGTCTTCCCGTGGAAATTATTGGAATCATCCCGTCTTTGCCAGTATTGAATTATAGGCCTGCTGCATTTTGAATAAAGAGGGCTGTTTGGACTTGATCTGACAGAATAATGGAGGGTTTTTACACATTGATGAGCCATTTTACTTTTACCGTAGAGATTCCACTGGTGTCCTTGATTAAAAACACGACTGTAGACATATCAAGATTGTGGTTTTCTCATAACAGACTTATTCATCACACTTGGGTAATTTGTTTGTAATGTTTTGTAATGTTCTCATATGAGATAATTTTATTCCGCTTTCTCAGGATTCATCAGTGACCCAAGTAAGACAGACGGGTCCCCCAGGGTTGGAAGAGTACAATCCCTTCACAGATGCCAAACCAGTGAGTGCTTTCACAGATTAACCAGTGAGCTCATACATCAAATAGTTTTGGACAACAGGCTTCAGAGGATTTATTTAGTTCAAAGCCAATCCTTGTTTTTTTTTTTTTGTTTTGTTTTTTTGACTTCCACAACGCCAATAGGGATGGAAATATAATGGTCACCATTTAATTAAAAATTTTGTTAAATGGGAAATAAGACAAATCCCTGAGCATGTATAAATCCCCAGGGCTCATCAGTCCTACATATTCTCCTAGACATGACAACCAGAGAGCTTTGTGACTGTTCTTTTTAATTGAACTGCACAAATCACCCAAAAACGAGGAACTGCTGATAATTCAGTCAGTCAGTCCCGGTTAATTGTTTAGCTCTTGTTCTCACTATTTTGAAATTATTTATTACCTACACTGAAAATAAAAACGGACCGTTTTAAAATACACAGTCCCACCTGGGGGACAGTTTGGCCTTGGTAGCGCTACTTCAGGTGTGTTTTGGTCCGTACCGGACTCAGTCTTCACACAACCTCGACAAATAATACATTGTTTTATAAGTCTCCTGATTCTGTCTGTGCAAATCATTTCAGGATCCTCATATCACAGCAACAGCTGTTGACACAGAATTGGTTCAGACTTGTGGCTATGGCTCCATAGTGTTTTCCACAGAAAAGGTCCAACTACAGACCTTATGTTCCCTTTTTTATGCCAAAAAAATAGACAAGGCCAAAAAAAACCTTTCTACCGTGTCTCTGCCACTGTAACTTTGGTTCAGTATCTCTTATTCTCATTCTGACTTTTTTGGTTGGAAAATCTAAAGGGCTGTAAAATGTGTTCAGATCTGAGAAGCTTAATGGGGATAATCAGTCGGTCGAACTGCTCACAACTTTAACCAGGGACGAGGTGTTACAAGCAGACACTGCTCCATTTGAAGGGGTCACCAGCCAAAAAAACAGTAAATTAGAGCAGGGATAGTCACCCTGGACCTTTGGGAATACTGTGTGTAACAAAATAATCTAAGCCCGCCGGTCCCTTTACTAGCTTTTTAGAGCTTTCTACAACTGGTTTATTTGCTGGAAAAGACTATGAGATGTGTTTTAGGGCTACAAAAAACTAGTGATCAAGTGCCATCATGCTTGGATTTGAATATGATCCTCAACTGGCTTTAATTCTTTAATTTTAATGTAAGAAGAATAGGTCATATCACATATTTATTAAGCTTCCACGTATAGTACAGCACAGCAGTTTCCGACTAACTGGAGGAATTATAGTGCTTATATTTTTCCAGTTACAACTCTGCTCTTGTATATTGTTATTATCCTGTTAGGGGTTACTGTTTATGAGACCAGTATTTCGAGAGCTATTCACCATTTTGAGAAAAATAACTTCCTCATTTTGGAGCATTTGAGAAATTATACCAGACTGTTGGTGATGTGTGTTTTTTTTTTTTTTTTTTTTTTTTGCAGTGTCACAGCATTGTGTCAGCTGTAATGATAACAGGGTTTCACTATAAATGTACGTATGCTTCCTCCATAGATGCCTGCAGGTATGGCACCCAAGACTGCTGCGCCCACCATCAGCGCACAACCCGCCATCATGAAACCCACGGAGGAGCCTCCAGCCTACTCGCAGCCTCAGTCACAGGTATTACTGACCACAGCTGGACCTCATACTGCCCAAAAACAGCTACTTATTCATTATTCTATGGTCCACTGAGAAATTGCAGGTTTCACACACACTTCTCTATATTGTCACCTTGCTGATATTATTGTGTGTGTAGGTGTAAATATATATAAGCAAGCAGACTCTAATGGTTTAGTCCAATATCACCAGGAGAGATTTTTTGAGTGTACTGGAGGCAGAAAAATGCATTAACACAACAGCTGGTTTCATGCCGAGTTTGTGGACCGAGAAGCAGCTCAGCAGGAAGCTGTCGCTATCTGTGACTGGGCTCTCTAACTCCAGGCAGACAGGAGATGACTTGTGATGCTGCATCTCGTTCGTAGGCAGACTCCTGGGAACATGTTGTTGTGATGTCTCTCTTTTACAGCTGTCCCTGTAGAGAACTGGGTTCATTCCAAAAGTACAAAAAGAATTTCTACTGAGCTGAAAAAATAGTCAGCCAAACAGTCTGACTGACAATACACCCTCCCGTACTTTTACCAGTGTATTGACATGTTTTGTTTTGTTGTTTTTTTTTGTTTTATATTGTGTGTGTGTTCGCTTAGCAGCAGACGCGAGCAGCTGCCGAGCTCTTGAGGCGACAGGAGGAGCTGGAAAGGAAGGCCGCAGAGCTGGACCGCCGGGAGAGAGAAATGCAGTCAATCAGTGCTTCAGGAGGTGAGCATCAGACTCCAGCCTACAGCTGCAGATCAGTACTGTCACGACTAAAAATTATACCGTGTTTATTTGGGGGGAAAAAATGACCTTTTTCATCAGGAAAAAGCTTTTTCTGTGGTTGGGACCAGAACATTATTTGGTTAAATCACTTGTTTTCCTCTGTCACACTTTTAATGACCACACACTTTTCACATAAGGAGACAAGATCTTAATTTAAAGGAGTAGGGTCAACTCTTGAGAGTTATGCGAGAAGATCAATACCACTCTCGTGTCTGTATGCTAAATATGAAGTTCGAAGCTGGAGGCAATTAGCTTAGCTTACCTTAAAGACTGGAAACAGCTAGCCTGGCTCTGTCCAAAGGTAAACAATCCACCTACCTGCACCTTTAAATGTTACTAATTAACACATACTTTGTTTACTTAACTAGTACACAAACAGAAATGCAAAAATGCCAAGTGGTGGTTTGACAAGGAGTTACCTCCTGGTACTATTTCTTGGCCGGAGGGAGTGACTTTCACAAGTCTTTTCATTACCATGTGGCCACCATGCAAGTAGCAACGATGCCATGAAGTCACTGCACACTGCCAAGAAAAGGCATAGGCAGGAATAGTTCATTTTTGATGTTAATTGCTAATTAGTCCAATTTAAAGATTTACCTCTGGACAGAGGCAGGTTAGATGTTTCCCCCTGTTTAAGGGCTTTATGCTAATCTAAGCTAATTGCATCCTGGCTCTAGTTTCATATTTATGTGTACAAACATGGAAGTCAATCTTATCAAATCCTACCAAATTCTCGGCAAGAAAGCAAATGAGCAAATTCCTCAAAACGGCTTGCTATTCCTTTAAATTCCCATAGATCCTTTACAGAGAGGACAGCTTACGGTTTCTATTTTGAACCACATTAGCCACAATAAACGGGATCTCTTCCATGTCTCATTACATAACAATAGTACATCACATCAAACGATGCTGTGTTTTTATTTATTTTTGACGCTGTTAACATGCACGCAAGAATCCAGTCAGGAAAGCAAAGAATGAATTTACTGCACTGCACATGTACTGCAGTAACCGAGTTACTGTAAATCACATGCTGATGTGCAGCTGGTCAGTGACCCTATTCCCCCCCCCCTGTCCCTGATAATATTTCTGAACCCTGGCCAGCTTATTTTTAAGTGGTAGGTTATTAGTGAATAGCCAGAAGAAGAAGATAAAACATGAACTCACGTTACTTTTAAAACTTTACAGTCACTCACAAGCTTGACTTGTATTTTCGGGTTTCAGGCAGGAAAAACAACTGGCCTCCGCTCCCAGAGAACTTCCCCATGGCCCCCTGCTTCTACCATGACATTACAGTGGACATTCCTGTAGAGTTTCAGAAGACAGTCAAGATCATGTACTACCTCTGGATGTGTGAGTAGTGGTTTTTGTTCCTTTATTACAGTGTCAGTCTGTCGGCCCACCACTTTGGTCCGCGCTGAAATAGCGATAGGATGAATTTCCGTGAAATCTTTGTACAGACGTTCGTGTTCATCAGAGGATGAATCCTACTGACTTCACTGATCCCCTGACTTTTCTTCTAGCGCTATCAAGAGATTGACATTTGTTGTTTTCAGATAAATGTTCGGACAAGTGTGTGATGGATTTTTGGGGGGTCGATGTTCATATTTACAGCTGCCATTCACACTTTTTTTGGCCTTTTCTGCCAAAATCCAACTCTTCCAACTTATAGAAGGGGGAGGGTTAAAAGATACAGTCTTTGTAAGTCTTCAACTGCATGCAATGCAATAAATGTCCTGGTTCCAGTTAATATGTGTGTCACAGTATCTGTAGATAGAGTTGTTCTTGGCCTAAAGACATAAGAAGTTTATTTTCAGTCAGGACTCTTGAACACGACTAGCCTAGTTAATCAGATCTAATTTGCTATCTCTGTCTTCATAAAACACAAAATCATTTTGGAAATGGCTAATAACAGATTTTTTTTTTTTTTTTTAATGATGATTTCTTCAAAAAGATACTGAATTAGGGGTCAGATGAGAAGATCAATTACAGTTGCAATATTTCAGGGAAACTCCGGAATAAGAGCAAGTACTTTTCCACCCTCTGCAGCCTTTGTAGCTCAGTCCTAGTTGTGCTTAAAAAGTCTGTGATTCAGGGAGTGAGTGGCTTCCACAGGAATTAAGTAGCCACATGACGAGGACATGTGTTGCAATCATGTGGCCTGATGAAGTGACTTGGTCAGGTGATTGCTTAAAGCTTGGTTTAGATACAGACCTAAGAGCAGTAGATACTTTAAAAGCAATAATCTTTCCTCCCTCCCTTTTTGTCCTTTAGTTTATTCACAGATTGGTATCTGATAAAAGGGATTTCATACTTTCTGTATTAAACTAAATAAATAAATAAACTCCCATAAGACAGGATCTTTTCCAGGCTCAAGTAGAGACCGATCCTGAGCACAAGTGTCTCCCTACCATCCACCCTCAGTTCTGGTATGTCAACCAGCAGGCTAATGTCATATTTCACACGGTGGTGTAAAACCCACTCAGTTTTACACACACTGCTACTGTACATGTACAGTGCCTTTAACTATGCAGTCACCATTAGGACCCTAAGAACAAATGTTAAAGATGAATTATTGAGTGTGTGTGTGTGTGTGTGTGTGTGTGTGTGTGTGTGTGTGTGTGTGTGTGTGTGTGTGTGTGTGTGTGTGTGTGTGTGCGTGTGTCTTATGTTCTCAGTCCTGCACAGTCTTACATGTTAAAATATTTAATCATCAGTGCTTCTTCCACTTCCATCATGAACTTGACTTGGCAGGACACTGGACACTCCAGCCGTCGTCCAGCCTACTTTCCAACCTCTGACATACAGTATACAGTAACGCACCAGGGCTACCACACTGTCCCACTTTCATTAAAAGCTCCATGCAGTTATTTACTGAATTTTTTTTTTTTTTTTTTTGCCTCTCTTTCTCTCTCTTCCTAATAATACTTCAGTTCACACTGTGACGCTGCTCGCTAACATGATCGGCTGCCTGGCCTGGTTCTGTGTGGAATCGTCACGTGGGGTGGACTTTGGCTTGTCGATCCTGTGGTTCATGCTCTTCACACCCTGCTCCTTCGTGTGTTGGTACAGACCACTGTACGGAGCATTCAGGTAAAGAATGCAAATGTATCTGCATAAAAGAAAAATGTTGTTCAGGCACTCTTAGGCAGAAACAAGGAAATTAGTTGTATTAAAAGCATTTTAAAAAAAAGTGGAAATATTAAAAACGGATTGATTACACAAGTCATGATATAGGCAATAGACTGGACATAAATAATATCTCATCACATAATAAAATAACCAACAAATACATAGATCTGTCTCATTGACATTAAAATTAAACTTCCAGTAGATTTCCCTTTATAGCAGTTCATGTAAATACAAATGTGGTTATCTTTGATGTACAAATTAATACTCCGCCACTGGTTGTTCATATCCTGTTTTTTCTTTTTCTTTCTGCAGGAGTGACAGCTCATTCAGATTTTTCATTTTCTTCTTTGTGTACATCTGTCAGTTTGGCATCTACGTTCTCCAGTGTATTGGCATCACTGGTTGGGGAGCCAGGTAAGGAAACAGGGCACGAAGAGACACGCAACACAAATATTTTAAGCGGCTTTGTTCGCGGGGAAGAAATTAGTATTATTGATTTATAAGATGCTCTTTAATTGCAGTTTGTCTTTTAAGAGCTGCAACAATGAGTCGATTAATCATTTAGTGGTTGAACAGCAAAATAAATCTGCAACTATTTGGATGATTGTTTAATTGTTTAAGTCTTTTTTTTTTTTTTTTTTTTTTTTTTTTAAGCGAAATGCTGAACATTTGATGGCTCCAGCTTCTTAAATGTAAAATCTCTTTTAATTAAATATGTTTATCTTTCTGACTGTTAGTTGCACAAAACAAGACATTTGAAGACATCATCTTGGGCTGTAGGAAAACATACTGAGCACGTTTTACTGTTTTATGTACCAAATAATTAACTGTTGAGTGATTTTGAAAATAATCGTTGCTTGAAGCCCCAGTGTGATTATGACAAAAATTGTTTCAAAAAATTGATTTGAGCAACATATGAACATATAAGTGAACATTCAGTTAAACTGAACTTAATAAGGTGATTGTTAGTAGCAGATGTTGAAAAGACTAATAGCTGGAGTTAGGTTAAAATAAATTTAAACTGATAAGGCTCCCTCCTGTTTTTTGTATTTGTTCAGATAATGTTTAAAATACTGATATCAAATCCGCACCCAGCACGTATGATAATAACCTTGAACTGAATGCATCGTTGACCTTATTGTAATCAACTTTGTAAATTTATTCATGCTGTGATGCTAAAGGATAAGCCTGGCATTATTCTTATATTTTCTTATTTTCAAAAAAAAATCTCAAAAGACCGAAACCAGCAATGTGTTAGTCTTTCTCTAAACCTTTTCAATCCTCCCTACCGTGTCCGTAGCCCGTTTGTTCCTACTGAGGAAATAAACCTTTTACCACAGGTCAAAAATGTGTACTTTTTTTTTTTTTTTTAATACTAAAACAGTTGGACACTGTAGTTTTTATTAAACACTAAATAGGCGGAAATATTTTTGGCGGCGGACTAGTACACATTTGGTTCTGTAGAGTATTTGGGGCAGCAGGACGGTGTGTGTGTGGGACTGACTCAAAATAAACTACAGTGTGTGTGTGTGTGTGTGTTCAACGCAATGAAGGATCATGTCACCCAGTGCAACAGTTTGGCTCATTCATGTGTTTTTAATAGTTTTTGGAAACAATGGAGCTCTAGGGCGCAGAGCCATGAGATATATCACGCTTTGATATACACACACACACACACACACACACACACACACACACACACACACACACACACACACACGACTTGTTAGTTCGATCAGTTTATCATTGGTTGTGGTCCGTTCGTGGGATTTGTTGACAGTAAATAAAATCTCCAAACATGTCCTTTTAATGACGTTCTTGTTCCTAGCGGGTGGATCTCAGCTTTGACTGGCCTAAATCACAGCATCCCAGTGGGCATTATAATGATCCTCATCGCTGCTCTCTTCACCTCGCTGGCCGTCATGTCCCTCATCATGTTCAAAAAGGTACCATAGATACACAACAAGCCCAGAAGATATTCAAGTAGAGTCTGCTACCACCCGTTGAGCCTTAAATCGCCTCTCCCCTTTCATCCTCACCAGGTCCATGCGATGTACCGTACCACCGGTGCCAGCTTCGAGAAGGCCCAGCAGGAGTTCGCCACAGGCGTCATGTCCAACAAGACGGTCCAGACGGCCACCGCCAATGCCGCCTCCAGGGCTGCGCAAGGAACCTTAAAGGAGCAGATCTGATTGGCCTAGACAGCTCGCTCGTATCTCCGTCCAACCGTCGACCCTCTCCTCTTCCTCCTCCTCCTCCTCCGCTCACAAGTGCAGCACCCAGCCACAGCTGAGCCGAGTAACCTGTTTAAACGCACGGAGAGTCCTTCAGGCTTCTGACAGTATCTGAGTGGTACATGTAAGGGCACCTCAGTGACCTATGATCTGTGATCTGAGTCTGAGAGAGAAAACCACTACTGGGATCGTTCAAACGGGGTCATGGCTCTCTCCTGCTGTCGCACTCTGCCCCGGCAACATTCTACACCCTCTTCTCTGACTCTGGGACCCCCTCACTCTCACCACTCAACCAGCGTGCTCAACCTTATTTTTTCTGTGTGAGTTTGCGTGCGTGAGTTTGCGTGTGTATGTGTGTGTCTGGCCAACTAAATGAATGTTTGTGTGCCTATTTTAAATGTCGGTGCCGCCTCGAGTCTTGTAGACGGTAAAGTAACTCTAAGTTACCTTGGCATTTCCCACCATCAACCATCGTAGAAGTTTCGTGCACCCTGTGTGTTCTGTCATTTCTCAACTTTATCAGTTCATCAAACGAACAAATGGAAGTCATCCAGTACTCTCTACTTGTCGGAGAATGCACATGCAGCAGAAGATTTCTTTTTGCTGTTTTCCATGAGTACACAACTTAACACTGCTGCCCCTGGTGGAGGGACTTTGTACTGCTGAAGATGAATGCTGTGCATTCCAGTTCACTGCCTTGCCTTCGACTTTTTGATCTGCTCAGAATCACCCAAAATCTCATCTGTTAAATATCAGAGACTCACTCCAGTGGACTGTAGGGCTAATGATTGTTTTCCTTATCGAGTAAGCCGCCAGTTATTATACTGATTCATCAGTTCATTGTTTTTCCGATTACGATGTCAGATGAAGGTGAAAAAATGCACAAGGAGAAAAATTCACAGTAATAGATTTGTCCAAAACCCAAAGATAATCAGTTCACAATGATGCAAGACAGAGAGAAGAGCAATCAGTCGCATGTAAGAGTCAGTTTCCACAAATGAAGCTCCGCCAGATGTGATGTAGGAAACACATCAGGACTAAGAGTGTATGCAACATGGTGACCATGTTGATGGGCCAAGGAGAAGACGATTATGCTGCACAAGTGATATGAGAGATTTCTTTCAATTATTTTCCCGCTGTGAAAAAATTCTCAGACTTTGAATTTATTTTAACTAACTGAATTCAAGCTGATCCGAGCCGTTGTCCTCTCCTTTCTAAAAGCACTACACAATTTTCAACAGCGACCTCTCCTGCCTTCGAGCAGTGTTTGATTCTCAAAAGATTTTTTACTTTGGGTGGAACATCACTTTAAAGTCTGCTCTAAAGTTTTGGTTAGTTTTTTTTTTTTAAATCTTTTGCCTATAATGATCTACACATACATACGAGTTGCACTTTAGATCCGCTCATTAGATTCTTTGTCTGCGCAGATTGAAGGATATTTGTAACATTGGCCTCACGCCTTCCTGCTCGTTAGTCTAATCCATACGTGTGACGTGCACCAGCTGAGTTCAGCTGAGAGTTCAGATCAAGCCTGCCTTTGGTGTGGTTTCCTCAAAATGAAGCTAATGAATGACACTGTTAACATGCACCAAGGGATCCACCCATCTGCATATACGTCTGCACGTTAATACAGTTTTGGAGAGGAAAGTTTAACTCGCCTCCAGCTCCTCTCCAGTGTTCTGGAGATTTACCTCAGTTGTACTCAGGATGTACTCTTCACTTGCATGACGAGGTTAAAAATGATACCAGATTGTACAAAATTAGACACAGACTGGCCCCTGGATTTGTGCTGTAAATTAATATATTGCAAAAAAAAAAAAAAGATGACAAAAATGTCCAGTAATGTTGACGTAATGTTCTGATAATTGCAATTTGAGAATTGTGAATTGACTATCAGTGAATTCCAGCAAAACCACAATCAAATGCCTCAAATCTGAAGATAGGGTCATTCTTGTGAGTCTTGTTCATTTCCAGTTTGTGGTCATAAAAAATGTTCGCATGCATTCTAACCGCTAAGATGTCTTGAATCAATTGAATGTGTCTTTCTCTAAATACTGTACGAGTTCGTGCTGCATCGGTGGGAGCTGCAAAGCGGATTTCACTGTTTGAATGTGTCTGATTTCTCTGTCTGTTGTGTCTCATGTTTAAGCCAGTTAAGCCTTTGTGAGGATGTGATGTGTATGAGTGTGAATAGAGTGGAATATGGGCCTTTTAAGTCACAATCTGTGCAGGGTCTGGGATCCTTCTTGAATTCCTGAAGAGGAGATTCATCTTCTTTTTTTTGTTTTTTTTAATTTGTTGAGGCTTCCTGCAAAATGCCTTGTTTTGATCTCTGCTCTTTTTGCCCTATACGTTTTTTATCTGTCGTCATTTCACACTGGCTTAATTTGGACCAGTACATCTTTCTGCCTAAGTACATTCGCTGTATGCAACGTGGGATTATTCCTTAAAGATTTTTGCTGTTATTTTTGACTTGCTTAAAAATAAAAAACAAAAACATGATAAATATGAGAAAGGCATTAGACTGCAATGCAATGTGAACTGTGCGATGTTCTGTTGATGAACTGTGGCTATAAGCTGTGCTTTATAATTAACATGACGTGGTAGAAACAGTGACGATGAAATTAAACTTTTCATAAGCATTGCTAACAATGAAATTTTAATGAAATTATTCAGAAAAACACTAAGGGATGTTTGTGTATCTTGTATGATTTACGGATGGTCGACGGTTTGCCCTACATTTCGATGTAATTTTAAGATGCACTCTGGTTTCACCTTCAGTCGCATGTTGAGTAGTTTGAGTTTTGTATATTTATTGTATCAACACTGAATAAAATTTCGTCTTCTGTATGCGTTTTATTGTTTCTCTTATATTGGTCTTGTGTGTGTGGTGTAAACATCCAGACAAGGCAAAGCTTCACGCTCGTTTTAAAAGAGACACCCATGCTCTTTGCGGATTGAAATGCACACACAGAATATTTAATAAAAGGGCTTGTACCAGCAGCTGAAAACCAGATGAGGTCAGTAGCTATCAAAGAACATGAAGTTCCCTTCATCCACTTGATTTAGGAGAATAGTCAGTCCTCATATTTAGAGTAGCTGCCAATCAACACCAGAATTAATTAGAAAAGTTGCAAATATTTGAATTAACTTTTGCAGTTGTGAAGATTGCAACTGAGAAAGTCACCATGCACGGGAATTGTGTAACCATTTCAATAAACAATCACTAGTGTAAAACGATGGAGATGACAACGACCACGAATGTCATGAAATGAAATCAATTATCAATACGTAACATGACTGTGCCTTTGTTGGGGACCATTAGCAGCTCATTTGTGAAGCGCTGCTTAAAACACCTCTGTCAGTGTAACATCTATACATATCGCCTCCGGGACGAACGTCCGTTGAACTGTAAAGTCACTATGAGCGCACACGACACTAAAAGCCACAAATCCACAGAGCCTCCATCATTACGCCGACTACTTTTGCAGTCAAGCTTGTAGTTTTTTTTTTGAATGGTGTCGTTGCTTTTATCACTTCACACGGGGGCGCTCTTCGCAAAGATGTATAGAACATTTTCAGATTTTAATTAACTTAGTAGGAACAGTCGATTTGATGCAGCAGCTGCCAACCTGAATTGTTTCCCTCTACTGAATCTGTTGAAATTACACGACAAGAACAACAACCAAAAAAAAAAAAAAAAGGAAAGAAAAAGCTGTTCTGCACTGGTGCGTGAGAATCCCAGGAGATCAGTAGTTTCAGAAATACTCCAACCAGCCCTTCTGGCACCAACAATCAAGCCACAGTCAAAGCCACTGAGCTCACATCTTTTCCTCATTCTGATGCTCGATGCGAACGTTAACTGAGGCTCCTGACCTGTATCGGCAGGTTTTTATGCACTGAGCTGCCGCCGCACGATTGGCTGATGGGATGATTGCCCGAGAGAGCAGGTGAACAGGTGTCCCTAATAAAATGTGATCTGTGAGCAGTGAGTGTATAACTAACTAATCTTAACTCAGCGCCTCCTGATCACTTATTTACCTGACTTGTCTTTTCACCTCCTGCATAGACCATGATTTTTTTTTTATTTTTTTTTCAGGGCTATTCATAGTGGCAGTGGCAATAATAGGCCTGTTAAAGAAGCTGTATAAAATAAAGACACACACACACACACACTCGGGGGGCGGGGTGAGGACTCCTTCGGTCTCTGCTCAAACAGCTCCTGTGTGAAATGAAGCAGAACAACACTCTCACAAAAGAGGAAGCTGGCGGCAGACCCACTCCGCCGCCAACAGGAAGGGGGCACAGAGGAGGAATAGCAGTCTCTCACAGACTCCAGGGCCCCTCCTCTTTAAAGGCTCCCATCCATATCAGGAGTGCTTGAAAACGGCAGCAGTCTTCCGCCTGCTGGTAGCTGCCTTTCCAGGCTGTGACACGGCCTTCCTCCGTTTGTCAGCTGTCACTTCGGTGAATCGCACTCGAGACACTGTGAAGCGTCTGGTGCACGTGATTCCATGCGCCTTGTAAGGCGAAAGCCCACAGGGAGTAAAAAACCGGAGGAAATGGGGCCGGGCGGAGGGAAGTCGTGGCCCGTGCTCCGACATGATAAAGCCACTAACAAACCTCAAACTTCAAAAGGACAACTCACAGCGTGGGTTTGAAACTGTTTTTCAAATCGTACAAAGCTTGGCCGCTACCTTGAATTTAAGCATTAGACCAGACTTTGCATCCTAGTTGATTGTTGAGATTTGAGGTCTTTACGTTGCGTTCATGTGTAAGTTTTTCTTCGCTAATAAATTTCGTTTTTTTTGGTGAGATCTGTCTTACGGCTTATTTTTGTGTCTCATTTGTGCAACTAAAAAGAAAATAAACTAATATTATTTTGAGCTTCAAAGCGAGACGACGTTCATTCATTCGTTTGTAATTTTTTTTTTCAGTCACTTCAGTGTACGCTTCCAACACAAGAGGCACCGGAACAAACTCTAGACACAACACTGGCATATTATCACCTGGTAAGATTGATGTGGTCAGCCGACACGGAGCCACATTATCGTTCATTTGGAGTTGCGTTTCTGGCCACGTGGTGAACGCAAGGCCAATATTTACTCGCCTTTTAGCTTCGTTTTGTTTTCCACCACCGCCTGAGAGAGGTATCGGGCTCTGTAGCTCTTAAATGCTTCACTATGTTCACCAGTGGCTCACTAACATGGTGTGTCTGCCATCTGGTGCCGAGCAGGTAGTGGACAGCGGCTCTCTAGAGCTTTCTCGCTGAAAACATCTGCCCTCTGTGGCCGAAAACGACGCCATGGACCAGAACAGTAACCTTTTCATCAATTACGGCCGCTTTAAGGCTGATTGTTGAGATGTCGGGTTAAGATTGTTATACATGTCCTCTCAGCTCTGGCGTGTGTGTGTGTGTGTGCCCGCGCACTTTGAAGCAGCATTCATTTATTTTTTTGGGCAAGTTACTATAACATACTATAACTATAATAAGAATACAAATTCAGACTTTCAGACTTAAAGTCCCATAAAAGTCTGTCCACAGGTTGTCAATACAACATAAGATATACAGATGTTATCGACCTCAAAAGAGAGAAAAGTGACCAGTCAGACTATCAACTAAGTAAACTTCCATTTCTTTGTAGTATTAACTTGTAAGACGCGAAATTCTCAAATGCAAATTTTCAGTGTTTCGGGATTTGTGACTTTGCTTGCTGGGCTGTGTTTCCCCTGCCCCGGGCCTGTGCTGATTGGCTCCTGAGACGCTCGTATACATGCCGTCCAATGAACGTGAGGGGGCCGCCTCGGCCGAAGCCTTCTCAACAATCGCCATGCGAGAACACATGCATTTCTCCTCTTCCGGGCGTGAAAGGAAACAAAACTCAGAGGCTCCGTCTGCCCTCGCTCTCTTCCTCTCTGACTCCTTCTGCAAAAGAGGAAAATGGGAGGCAAAACTAAGAGCCTCTGGCAGCGAAACAGGCCCGAATGTCAGATTGCACGATTTGTCATGTGCCTAATCTGGAAGTCATCAAGGTCTGTGTTTGGTTTGAGTGCACTGGTGGAGGAAGGCAGCCACAGGGATGTGCCAGAGGCTTCTCTGTAGTCCAAATGGAGGGAGGAACATCTGGGGAGGGAGTCGTCGATTTTGTAATCCCACACACACACACACACAGATACACACAGGTAGTACACACGTACTGCTGTGTGGTAGCTGGGGTAAGAGAGAGAAAGAGAGGCTAGATGTGGGAAGTGTATGGCTGTTAATATGAAAATATGAGCAGTGTTGGAAGAAATAGTCACATCCCTTACATAAATAAAAGTACCAATACGACGATGTAAAAATACTCCATTACAAGTAAAAGCCCTGCATGAAAAAGTACCAAAAGTACCAAAAGTGAAAGTACTCAGCCTGCAGAAAAATTGCCCCTGTTGCAGCTGCTCCAGGTGGAGCTAGTTTTAACTACCCTACATCCAGGTCAGTAGCCCAGGCCCGTGGACTTCACCTGTGAAATGTTGCTGAAGGAGACACACAATGACCACAAACCGTTTTGCGTCTCTTTCAGCCTGGGTTCTTGCTCCTATGGTGGAGTGGTTGGGGATCTTTTCGATGTCTGAGCCCAGGGTCCCACTGTCTCATGATCTGTCCATGCTTACAACTGAAAGGTAGTGGAGTAGACGTTAAGTGGCATGAAATGGGAATACTCGGGTAAAGCGCAAGTACCGCAAAACTGCACTTAAGTAAATGTACTTAGTTACTTTCCACCACTGAGTGTGAAGCACAAACACACAGAGAGGCACACATGTAGAGTTCAGTTCTGCATCAGTGGAAAAACTGATCACCCGCTGGCTGGAAAACGTACCCACCCCCACCTCAAGGGCCAGACCGAGGTCTCTGCACCAAACCGGCTGCTCCACTTGCTGCCTCTCCTCCCTCCTCCCTTTCCCCGCAGTGAAGCTTCCACCGGTTAAAAACTGAAAACAAACTGGGATTTTTGGGGTTTTTTTTCCCTTCTCTTTATTCGTTCGACAGAAACAAATGAGAACAGATAGGACACTATCTATGAGTCAACAGACTCCCTGAAACCAGACATTACAAGTAACAGCAACACTTCTTTTATGTGTCCTCATCTTTCAGTCCAAGTCTTTGTGCACAGATTACAGGATGTCTGCCGAAGGAGGACCGGGCAGAGACCCTTCGCAGGTCATCTCCCAGCTAAGGCTAGGATTGAGGCTCACTTCATTTCGCCTTTCTCCTGCAAAACAGGAGGACCGACAAAATGCACCGCACAGGTTCCTCCGCTCGTCCTCGCGCAGTCCGTGTTTCACCGATACATTTCAAGGGTCTGCAAACACATGAATCATTCATATAACAGTACATTCTGTAAGCTTTATAGGACATCCACTCCGAGCTGAAGGCCATATATTCTGTGAGTAGTTTATTCTGACTGTGTAGTGGTTCCCTTGTTGAGTTAATACTCAAACGTGGCCAACAGTTAACAGATCCAGGTCTACTGATTGTGGTCTGGTGACAAAAACACCAGACACCAGTTTTTTTTTTTTTTGGTTTTTGGTTTTTTTTGTTTTTTTTTGTTTTTTTTTTTAAAAGGCAAGAGTGACTTCATCAGCCCGGCCTGGATCAAGATGACCATCATTCTGTGATCGTAACTATGTACAAAATATATATAATCACACCTATTTACAGAGCATGTGGTGACATACGAAGCCTGTCTGGGCGCCCACATGGTTACACATGAATACAATAACAGACACAGCACCTCTAGTGGCAGAAAGACAAAGACACACGATGAGAAAAAAACTTGGCACTTGTAGATTTCTCCCACGTAAACACAAAACTTAAGACAAAATTATAGTCAGTCTTAGTGGTAAACAATGCAGAGGCCTCCATTTCACAAGCCGATCACATGAGAAAAGGCAGAGGAACAGGCGTTGATGATTATTGGCCTGCCTCTCTTCTTCTTCTTCTTCTTCTTCTCTTTTCCCCACAGGACTAAAGTATCTGAGCCCTCAGAGGAGGCAGATCAAGCTCTTGCCCTCCTCGATCTCTTCCTGGACCTTGTCACTGGAGGTGGCGATCTCGGCCTGCGCGGAGAAGACGGCGCAGATGAAGGTGAGCACGGTGCCGCCCATGGCGGTGTAGAAGGCCCAGCCCATGGAGCAGAGCCCGGCCCGGTACGGGGCCGCGTCGGGACCGCAGTACAACTGGACCTTGTCTGAACCCCAGCCAGCAGGATACAACATCAGACCCAGGATCAGAAACAGACCTGCGAGAAGGGACACAGGGAGAAGGAACTCAGCAGGCGGTAGCTTATTAAAACAGAGTGTACCCCTAGAGACTGCCGTGGTCATTACACCCCAAAATATGAGAGCACCAAACAACAAACTAGTGAGGCAGAAAGCTCCTTATTGACACTGGAAATAGTTTCACAACGCAGGCAATGCAGGTTTCAAAACATCGGATAAATCCACTTTGCAAATGTTCAGGAACAAAATGCATTAGAGATTTGACTTGAAACAGTTAGTCGACTGTAATGTCGATTAGTCAACTGACGCAAAGACATCCGGCGACTATTTTGATAATCCATTAATCGCTTTAGTTGTTTAGTTAAAAAATACCAAACATTCACACTCCCAGCTTCTCAAACAAGAGTATTTTCTGCTCTTCTTTCTCATATAATCATTGTAAACGATATATTTTTTAGTTCTGGACTGTCGGTCGAAAAAAAAAACGAGACATCTCGAGACGCCACTTTAGGTTATGGGAAGTTGCGATGGGCATTTATTCACTATGTTTGGACATTTGAGAAAAATAATCTTGCTAGCTGCACCACTACTCAAGATGCTTGCTAGGTCTCAAGGACACACGGAATGAGTGTTGGTGAAAAACAAGGAATGTAAACACGACTGTACGTGTTTACAGGAAGACGCCAAAGGGGACCTTTAATATTCATGGAGCCTGATCAGTAGCAGAGGTAAAAATGTAAAGTCTGTCCTGAGGGTGGTGCTAAAGGAAAGGCCATGGGGTCATTAATATGACCCCGAAGCAATAGGCCCTGAATTTTTCGCAACACATTTCAGTGCAAGTTTGCCAGTGGTTTAAGGCAGATGCAAAAGTTTGAAAGAATGACCAAATAATGTCACCATCCTCAGGTAAAATCTCACATAGATCAAATGTGCTTCATATGCTGAGGGACTCTGTTTATTGATGACTGCTGCAAGTTATCCATGGGGCCGCCACACAGTACATTTCCTGCCAAAGTGCCATCCTGGCATCAAAAGCATCCCATCAGGATGAAAAAAAAACAAGGTTGCACCACACATAAATGATTTCCTGATGACTGTCTGAAATGTGAATGGGGATAGTCACAAAAAGATCTCCAGAATGGCAACTGCAAGGCCGAATCCTGGCACACAATCCCGTCAGGTCCGTGCACAGAGGAGAGAGGAGAACAACAGGAAGAGGTAGCCGAAGGGCTTTCCCGCCTGCCCCAGTCCCCGGCCAACCCTCCGGCATCCTGTGTCTTGGTCGAAGGACGGGGTCACTTCCTGTGTTACCGTGACCCACTTCTACTGTCGTGCTGACTTGACTTTAATACTTTTATACTATTTTTGACAAACACTGCTCTTACAGATCTAAAAACAACCTTCTTTCTTCGACTAATTTTATGTCATGAGGTTTCTGCGGTTTTCACCATATGAAACTTAAGACTTTTAAACATTTTTCAAGACCACAGAGAATGCAATTCAATACCTTTTTCACAGTTATAACGGTCAAAGAATGACTTAAAGCAAACAATGAGACCTACAATTATTTATTGAGTACATGAATTTTCTGACATTTCTGCCACATTTTTGTCAGTACCACTCAGCTGTATGTGACAATAATTCCTAGTGATATAATTAATCAGTTAACGTAACCTGGACCCATGGATGAATTACTGAAGAGGCCTACGGGGTACGGACCCAGGTGCCCCCTGGCCCCTTTTTTTTAATGTTTCTTGTTTGAAAGTCAAAGAGCTAAATTAAAAGACTACAGAGAAAGGCAAGACTATCCCAAAGAGACTCAAAGCAACCACAAACAGATTCAAAAGACCCACAAAGAAGTGCAAAGCAACCACAGAGACTCCAAACGACCACAATGGGACGCAAAACAACAACAAAGAGCGGCCACTTCATTTGTTGTCATTATAAGTTAGTGAGCTTCCTGGCAACTGTCCGCCCCCGAAAGTTACAACTAATGTTACCGTTTACGACAGGCAAGAAAAATATTCCAGACTTCTGTAAATAAAAATTTAACACTTAATGCCTTCTAGGGCCTTCTCTTTCTAATAAGGCAACTGAATTGAATGCGTTTTTAGATACCCTGTTTGCACCGTTTCCTCTGCTCTGCAGTTCCTCCCGTGGTAGTGGATAGGTCGGCTGGCCAGACGAGGGGCCTGCCACCAATCAAGGCTCAGCAGGAAACATTTACAATAATAAAATTACTGATAATAAATGAACCGGGCAGGGAATGAGAATTTCAGTCTCGATGTTTTCACCCAACTAGCTCTCCTTCAACGAGTATGTCTCGCTGCCTTGCTTCATAAAAACAAGTGTGGAGGTAAAACTCACTCTCTCTTTTCATTCTCTCCTAATCTTTCTCTGACTCTCTCTGCTTCCTTTTCTTTCTCCTCCCATTCTCTTGCTCTTAAAGCACCCAATATCGTATTAAACAAGGAAATGAAAACTAGGTCATAAATTCTTTCCACATGTTGTTGCATTGCCCTGACGTCCAGACTGGCTTCAGTGATGGATTGAAGGTATGGTTTTAATTCCCAACCCCACCCCTCCTGAGACCCCCCACCCCCACCCCCCACCCTTCCACACACACACACAGACTCTCCTTCCCCAAGACTTAAGACCTTCTAACCTAATATCCCGCTGCACCCCACCCTTTCGGCCTCACTGTTCCCTCAGCACTGGCTCTCGTCTCGGTTAACTTCCAAACTGTCAATTCTTCACCATCAATCCATTTCTGATAGCCTCCTCCCCGCCACCAACCAACCAACCACCCTTCAGCCATGGCTCTGGGGGCTGGTTAGTCTGTTTTCCTCGCTAGTCCACTGCTCTCTGCCAGACTAAAATAAGGACGAACCATAAGGACTTTGGACCTTTCATGTAACGGCACCAGTGGGTCAAAATTTTTACTCTTCCGGTGACATATCTCAACATCATACCTCACTTATTATCTCAATAGTGGATAAACAGTGCTATGCATTATTAAAATAAGCCTAACCTCTAATACAACCGGTAAAAATCATATTTCTATTTTGAATGAATGGAATAGTTCTATTCCAAATATTCAGACTTAAAAATCAGAACATGACACACACCTACTGCAGTAAGAACGGCTGAATATTAAATATAACCTACAAAATCTGATGTGGTGAGACAATGTAAATTTGATTTGCGGTTTTGACAGGTCGCATATCTTCATGATAATGGCTTTTGTTGTGTACAGTAACTAAACTACTGCCTCTGAATTAAAGTTGTAATGTCGTAATCTACTGGTTGTAAAATGCTAAACACTGTAAGTGTTGAAGTAAAGGCTTTTTTATTAGCGCTCATTTGCATCTATATGTGGCTATTGTCATTATAAAACAACCAAACTTCCACTGTAAACACAGATATCCAGGAAAAGCTAGTAAGGATTGGGATTCCCATGTATTCATAAGTGAGATCCGGTGATTCTGCTTTCCTCTTTTATGTAACACAAGATATCTTGTGTCAAAGTCATCGCCAGACTTAATTCCTGTAAGGTATTGTTTTATTTTTCCTCATTTCCAGGGTGAAGCTTAGTCACTGGTTAAACCTGTGATTATTTCTGTGACTCACAGCTGGAGGGAAAGTTTATAGCAGGTAATAAAAGCATTGGACATTGAATGCACAAGAGTTAGAGACAGTTTTATGGCCGCGTTTGTTTGCCGTCTTGTCTGTAATCCTTTTCGACGTGAATGCAATTGAAAAGGGAATTTCAATTAATGTACAGAGAATTCTATTACAAGTAGTCTTTCTAGTGTGTAGGAAGTCTCTGGCGGCCCTAAAATGTGCGCCTGCAGGATACAAAGTTTACTCGACCTACCCTCAGCAAAGAGTCTGTTTTAGCCATTCGATTACGTAAAATAACTGGAATAGATTTATCTTCAGATGAAATCTTAAAACCACCTCAGCTTAAACTGACCGTCAGTCAGTTTAAGCTGTTTTTCTGATGCCATCTGTGGCATCAGAAAGTGTGTCAAAAGGGTCAAGAACGTCTTAAGTAAAAAGTACAAGTGACATCAGTGTGTGTGATGATTAGGTTAACGGGGTTTGGAGGTTCTCCAGTGCGATGATGTGACCATCCCTGGCAACGGCATCGCAATCTTCCTATCTGAGGTCAATCACTTCCCCAAACATCTGCCGTCTGGCTCCAGTTTTCTCATCACCGGAGGGCCGGCAGGCACAGTGGAAATAATGATTAATAGAAAAGTCGGTGTGGTAGTGCTGGTGGTGGATATCAGCGAGAGTGATATCATTCACAGGCCTCAGGGAAAGACGGCAGTCAAGTTGAAGACCCTCTTGCGCACTAACCGACTGACGATTACCGTTGGAGGAACAGACAAACCGAAAAAACCATCAGCAGTGACACTGTCAGACGTCAGACAGGCGGTACGCTGGGTCATATCTCTTCACGCGGTTGAAACGAGTACAGGGTAAAGCTCCAGGAGGAAGCCCTCCCATGTACTCAGCTGTTTGACGCCACTCTCGCCCCCTTTCCCCTTCCTCTTCCACATCCTCATCTTCATCCTCCCCACAATGAGGAGACTCAGCGGGGCTTTTCCCCACTTTCGTTACCTTAGCAATGTCTCCCAGACTCATAGCCCTTTACATGGATGGTAAATAGTGGGATTTAATGTGATGTAACACTACTGTGCCTCTGAGAGCTATATTGGACGTACTAAGCCTGAAATACCGCAACATTGGCTGTGACTAGAAACCATTTCTAAAGTTACAACTTGGCCATTTTATCCAAACTGAACCGAGTATATAAACCTAATTCTTGAGCGGCCTTATGGAAACAGTCGTATCCGCTGGAAGTTCAACTGTGTACTTGAAGGAATACTCCTCCAAAAATGTGTCTTCTTGTGGATCGAATATTCACTACCTTTGGGCTTAATGGATGACTCTAAAAAGTTTGTGGTTCTTACAATGGATTCCAATGGCAACAAAGAGTCACAGCAACATAAATAAACACATACATACATTTTTTTTTTAAAAATAGACACTCCAAAGTACTCCTAAGAGCATAAAACATAATCCAATATTATTCTGTATGTTTAGTATGTTCCAAAGACTTACTGTTTCTCCATAACATTCAGTGTCAGTAGCGCCTCCTCATAGCTCAGGCGCTCTGCCAAAAGGACCGTATTTAGCAATTTATTGGCAAAGCAATGATTGTTTTTTGACGTCAGGCCCAACCAATAAATCAGCCAATACTGGCTTGGCAAGGACATAAAAAGGTATATTATGTCGCTGATAAGTAACAAGAATATAATATAAAAATGTCAAAGAAATGTTTGTGGTAAGTTAGAAACAGTCACGCCATAGTTTGCTCCACAGAGAGCTCTGACAAGTTAATTATCTCAACTGTAATACATCCCACTCATACATATCGTGATCACAATTTAAAGGATTTTCATTCAAAATGTTTGTTTATGTTATGTGTTTATGTAAAAAAAAAAAAAAAAAAAAAAAAAAAGAATACCCACCAATATATTGTTATTGTACTTTTTAAACTCCATAGTTTCCTGTTTCATAGCGGAGGCATCCAACCTAATCTAAAATAAAGCTAACGTCAGAAGAAATCTTTATGAAAAGAATTTATATTAATTGAAGTACTACGCTTGTTGAGCCTCAGGGAAAACAATCAGTGGGTCTCACCACCTCTACTAATTAATTTCCTGGGGGAAAACCATGAGCTATTGAATATCAATATTGAAAATGACCACGAAAGCTCAGTATTGGTCTGATTATATTTTGAAAATTGTAAATTGTGAATCCAACCTGAACACAACTCTTGTCTTGTTTGCAGGAGCCATTCAAGCCTTAAGGTCGTCGGTATTTTGATACTAAAAAGCCTTTCTGCGGAGTATTCCTTTAAAAATTCAAGCAGTGGATTCTGAACTGTCTCATTGTAAATTTTCTGGAAAATCAGTTAAGAAACTGTTTGCGTATGAAATAAGCAATGTCTGACTTTGGCTAATCCAGCTGATTAATTAAGTAATTCATCACACTGATGCGTAAATCCTACACAAAATCGAATACTGCCTTTAAGGAGTCCTGCTCAATGATTTGCAACATTTCCCAAATTTGCTTATTACACTCAGAGATACAGTATTAAATCATCATGTCATTCAATCCTACATGTCACTGGCGCAACTATAGTCAGACAGGTGAAGAAAATGTAACCGGATATAGGCAGTAACATCTTTTGTGTCCTACACAAACGCGCACATGAAGCTATTTCAAGCTTATTGAGTAGACAGAGCCTTCCTGTTGCCATTCGCCATTCACTGGTTGAATGGATTTAAGCTGTGTCACAAGTCAGCAGGGCTGCACAGAGCTGGCTGTACAGTTTGGCATGTCCTTCACCACACGCCCACCTTTTCTGTTTGGGCCTGCACCAAATAAACAACTGTGGGGGGGCGGCCACAATCACCAGAGAGCTGAGAGCTACGGTCCGTGAAAAAAAAAAAAAAATGAGGAGGTTCAGCAATCTTAATCCCATGGCCTCCTCCCTTCTATAATTCACCACAGCGAGTCACGGTGGCCCAAGACTTGACCTCAGATACACAATCATAGACACAGGGTACACACCCTTCATACATAAACCCCGGTACGCGTGCGTGGTCGACTACTTTTTTGGCCAATCGGGTGTCAGAAAAGCTCCAACTGACTGGGCAGAAGGTAAATATTTGGGTGGCAGCTGCTGCCTGTGACAGCTTTTGTGGGTGGAAACAAGCTACCATGTTTTTTAAACTCCTGACTCCTTGGGTAAAAGTTCACCCAAGGCTCCACGAGAATCAAACACATAATTCAAGCAGTGGGAGTCGTGGTGCTCGTAATGAATGTGTTCATCTGAGGGCATAACTTTTCATTTACCTTGATAAACGGTGGACGCCACAGGAATACACAGAAACAATGGCTTTTATGACCTGATTTAGCTTTTAGATTCCTCTGTCCTCATGAGTTTAGAGCAAAACTCAAGCAAATCTTTCTCGTCCAGTCCCAAAACTGTAATTGTCTGTTGAACACTCCCTTTAAAATGTCGTTGCATTTAAAAAAATACAACATATCGAGCCCAAACTGGATCCTCATCAGTTACAGAGGAATTAAACTAATTCAGGTGTACATCGAAAACATATCAAGGAATTAAGCAGTTAGTTTGCAATGTCGTACTGATATTGTTTTGAGTGGGGCTCGGAGGTGTGTACTGATCCTGTGGTTGTGGCCACATCCGTGGTTGGGACTAAAAGTCAGGTTATGCTCGGACAGAATTAGTTTGTGAGACGTGGTGCGAGACCCTTTTCGGAAATCAAATGTGGTTATGGTTGTTCTGAACAGCCACACTCGAAGGTGGAGCTACACGGCGGCCGTCATACAGAGGGGGGGGACGTGAAATCTTTTAAATATGGTGATAACGTTGCACGTTTATTCACAGTCTCTCCTGGAAGGCATTCGTCGTGTTGCACTGGGTTGTAAACAGGGATAAACAACGAAAGTAGCTGCGTAAAGAGCGCTGAGAGAGAAGTTCAGTCAAACGGGTGGAAGGAGTCTCACCTGTGTGGAGGTAAGACTCCTTTCTCACCTCTACACAGCTGGTGTGAAGTGGGCATTAATATCAGATTGTCAGTTTTGGAAAGTTACAGAAACGGTTGGACGCTGCCCCTCCAAATCTGACGTCGGAAAGATACAAGCGGTTTGATACCTCTGTACCTGACCGAGAGCCAATTGGGGCTTGAAACCTTGTACGTTTTCTAATGTAATAACAGACAGAAATCTTAAAGGGAGCGTTCGCCAAGTCTTTGGCAGTAATCCCTCCTGAGATCAGTCAAAAACATTTCAGTGTGTGTTGTGTGTGAATCTCACCTGCGATCCCTTGCAGCAGTCCGCACACATTGAAGATGCTCTTCTTCATGATACTTTGGAAGCACATGGTGAAGACCGAGATGAACGCCACGGCACACAGCAGCAGGATCCCTGCTGCCAGGAAGATAGAAGTAGCCTGCCAGAACCCGCTGGCAATCTCCCCAAAGTGTACCGCGTACGGTCCGCACAGTATCCCACGCTGCAGGTGGGGCAGTTTTATGCAGCGGCCATAGATGCCTAGAGTGGGCCTGTAGGCCTCTCCGGCTGTGGTGGCCCCATGGGGGCCGAAGACGGCATCTGGGGTGCGGGGGAATCCCACCAGCCAGTCAGTGCTCATGAAGGCGATGAGCTCTCCGAACGCGGCCACAATACTCAGCAGAGTCCACAGCATGGAGCGGCAGGTGACAATGACATGGCACATGCTGACGGCGGCTGGAGTCTCCCTCTGTTCAGATTCGCTGTGAGGTGAAGAGGTGGACCGTGGGTCAGGTGCCCTCGAAAGACTGAGAGCTGAGGTGGTGATCCTTCTCCGGCGGAGATCCGAGAGCAAGTGAACACTTCACAGGAAGAAGTAGGTGACACTGCTGTACACGTAAGGGTCACGTCAATGATTCACAGCTTGCTGCTTCCTTCTTTTCTCTCTGCTTCTTTTACCTCTTATCTTCTGCTGGGTTTGTTTCGGCACAGCTGTTCCTCCTCCTTCAACGCACCCTGCTGCTGTCGGCTCGGTGTTCTGACTCTTATTCTGTCTGGTTTTTGGTGTCTACATTGTATTGAAGTTGTGTTCCCTGAGCCAGCCTGCTGGCGTCACATCAGACACACCTAAGAGATAGAGCAGAGAGACGGAACAACAGGGTGAGTGCTTCAATTGCATGTAGAAAAAAAGCTCTAAGTTGATCATTATTTTTTGTTCTCTCTTATTTTTGTTGTCGGAAGCAGAAGTGTGCAGAACGAGGATAGTGTGGAGGAGAAGCAGACAGGCGAGGAAGGGAGGGTCCTGGTGTAGATATTTAGGAGGGGGTCTAATTAGTTGTTCGTTTGAAGTGGGCCTCTTCGGTTTTCAGTGTGTTTATAGTAAAGGATTTGTGATTGTTGTACTCTCTACTCCCAGTGGATCTTCATGACTGAGGTTGTAATAATATGAAATAGTGAAACACAAAGCTTATATGCATGTCTGCCTTTGTGTGCATGTGTGTGTGTGTGTGTGTGTGTGTGTAAAGATGGGAAGGTTAGCATAGATGTGGAAACAGCAGAATGAGAAGCGGATGCAGACAGAGAGAAAAACAAGCCCGAGGCCTCTCATCAAGCAGCCCACACAGCTGACCTAAGGTCAGCCAACGGTTGATAACACAACGGCTGTCCGGCCGTCACATGACCGCTGATTACCCCAGTGAGATCATCCCTGCTGCACTGCACTGCACTGCACTGCACTGCACATAGTGACACTACAATGAGGAAGCAGCAGATAAGCTCGGTTCATAAAAGGAGTCTACTTTCTGACCATAAAATGTCAGAAAGTAATGAAAAATGCACATTTTCATCTCTCAGACGTCTTCAAATGGCAGTTGTCCAACCGACGGTCCAAAACACAGATATATTCAGCTGAAAAACCTCACAATGGAGAAGCTTGAACCAGAGAATGTTTGGTATCTGATCTGAATAAACAACTGTGACAATTAATCTACGATCAAAACAGTTTGAAGAAGAGCAATTCATTTTCTGCTAATCGACAAACTGATTAATCGACCCGGCCCTAACAATTACAAAAAGATATTTTTTCTGATGACAAAAAAAACTTAATTATGAATGAAGACAGACTTCTAGACTGGGTTCCCTATTCAAGGTCCCTCAGAGATTAGATAGTCAAAAAAATTCTTTGTAAATTCTAAAAGGTTTTGAGATTTTGAGAGACATTAACAAACCCCGGCAGAACATACATTAAAAATAGAAGCTGGATATCCAGAGAAAATCAAAAGATGCACACAGGCCTTTGTGCCCATGTTATAAATATACAGCTCTGGGCCAAGGCTGACGGTTGTTCCTTTTCTTTGAGTCTTTGTTATTCTGCTCTGGTTTCCTTACGGTCTCTTGGGAGTCTGTAAGTCATTCTACAACCAATGTCTGGCAGGGCAGCAGAGGGAGCCGAGGGCCGCTGTTGACACGTGTGCCGCCTGCACCGCGAGGTTTCCATCTCTCGGCCCCCGGTGCGCCCTCACAATGAGGCGCAGGAGCCCCGGTCGTCCCTTTGTGGTCACATCCCAGAGAGTATGACTCATGTGTGGGTGAGAGCATTACACAATCTTTGATCTTTGTCATCCTGTTGAGATATCAAAAACAGTTCTCTTTCTTTTTCCCCGTTCTTCTTTTCCAGTGGAGAAAATGACCCAGATCTGTGCAGATCTAAAGCAGAGTATGTTTGGACTGTGTAAAAAGATGAGATCATAAGAGCAGGCACAGACAACCGCCCCTGTGGATTTAGACCAAAATTAATTTTATGAATCACATGCATTCTCATTGCCTCACCATGAACAGATCCAGGCGCACATTCACTGACCCAACTTTTTGAAAAACTCAAAAACACACAAAGACCCGTTGACGTTTGGGGGAGCTGAGTCCCAGAGGTCCTTTGACAAGACTGATGTCTGACGTTAGGATTTAAGACAAATGGCTTTCCAGGCATGAGGCACAGGGCGCCCAAAGCTTTAAGTCCAAACATTTGCTGGCCAGTTGCGAAGACTAATTCCTCACTGACAGGAATATTGTTGTAGCGCCAACAATTCAAACAACCTGGGGAGATATGTAGCTTGGAAGACCCGAACACTTAACCTTTGCCCATGCTTTGCTGCAGTATGTTTGCGTCACGTGCCTGTTGGTTGCACAGTATCAACAAATAGGACTCCGTTTTTCTAAAGCTTCCTTGAATGTGGGTTAGTAGATCTAAAAGATGTCTGGGCAAGCCTGCTTCTATTAATATACCTAGTATTTATCACAACATATGCCCAGTCGTATGCCCACTGTTCTCAGACGAACAGATTTGAGGAGTGAACATGAACAGAAGTTTCCCAAGATAGAGTGAAGCATTGGAGTCTATATATGTGAAGCTAGAGGTGGATTTATGATGTCCTTTATACTCCCTGAGTAACCAGCTGGGAGACCGAGGATTATTTGAGTCTCAGTTTACATACACAGAAGAGTTTATGGCCCTCACATTGCAACCAACACCCCGTTGACCCTCCAACACTAATCCCCATTTGCGCAAACACTTAAAAGACCCCCTGCCATCTGACATATGCTCCCCCAAAGAGTGAAAATTTAAGTTGGACCTGATGATGACGCTAGAAGAAAAGTGAAAGGAACCCCAAAGTTATTACAAATCGTCCCGAGGGGGGCACTGATATTTACCTCCGCCCAAGGAGGTTATGTTTTCACCCATGTTTGTCGGTTTGTTTGTTTGTTGTTTGTGTATTTTTAAGCAGGATTATGTAAAAAGTACTGAACTGAGTTGCACCAAAAATGGTGGAGGGATGGGGCACGGGACAGGGTCAAACCTGTTAAATTTGGTTGCAGATCTGGTTAAAGGGGCAGATCCAGGAATTTTTTGCCTCTGTCCTTAACATTGTGAGATTGGGAATTTTTTCACCTCGGCAGAGGTATGGGTACCTCTGGGTACCGTGAATGTCTGTACCTACTGTTGCTTTGACCCCCTGGCAGAGCCAAAAGAAAGAGTCAGAGGATCACCAAACAGGTTACGATCCATCTTCTGGGCACCATGAATGCCTGTACTAAATTTCAATCCATCCAATAGTTGTCAAGACATGTCACTCAAAACCTAAAACTTCAACCTCATAGTGCACAACAGGAAAAGCCGGGGAATGACCAAAGTCTGTAAGATTCATCCTCTGGGGAACATTAACATCTGTATAAAATTTGGTAGCAAATTCATCAAATAATCATTGAGATATTTCAGTCTGAACCAAAGCTGTGGACCAGTTGATGGACCAACATTGCCAACTTTGTGGCCATGCCACTATTGTGGATAAAAAGCTTAAGTGCACCGCTCCTGTTAAAACCGTCCACTCAGCCTCTCTCTTATCACAGCAACAACAACAACAGCAGGAAACACCTTTCCACGCTGCCACTGACAGGAAACAATCTGCATATCTATGGACATCCCATGAGTAGTCACCATGGAGACTGTTTGTTTAGAGCTGGATAAGGGAGAAAGTCTACATGCTGACAGGGCATAAAGAGAGAGAGTTAAAAACATCAGCCAAACTTCTAAAACCTGTTGTGCAGCATCTGCAATTCGGCTGACTCATTCTGTTATATATTACCCAATGACAGACTCTGACATATCCAGCTTCCTTTTGGAAACCCTACATTTCCATCCCACACCTCTCTCACCTTATGTGACCCGACAGCAAAGCAATTTTAAAACAGAGGGAGCGCTTATAATCTGTGAGGAATCTGTTTGAATGAGAAGCCCCCGCAGCTACTGAAAGGGAATGCAGGAGATGATTGGTCACGGAGGACCTCAAATACTAGACCCGGCACACTTCCTTGTCTAATAGCAGCTCTAAGCTTAGGATAAACCACGTGGAAGAAAACGTACAACTACGCTCAGCAGGTCGGGGACAACCATGTAAATCAGTCACCTACAACAAAAGCAGAGCATCCATCTATTTTTGTGTTATTTCGTAGCTCCCGAGTAGGAGTTGGAGGACGGAATGAGTCTCTGCCTTCTCATTTAAGGAAAATTACAGACTTTAGTAGTAATAATAGCAGTCAATAACAAAGGGGTTTAGTAGTCAGGTTTTCCACAGCAAAAGGAGGCAGTCTTTCCTAACACTTCTGCACATCAGCTCAGCATCCTGGTGCTCTGTTCGACGCTACAAAGAGGTCGTGATTCAGACCGAAAACATAACATTTATATCCCTTTACATCAGCCCGGAATCCAGCTGGCAGCTCATATGAGTAAGTGACTGAAGTGTTCCAAGGAGACCAAGGAGTCACCTCAGTGGGTTAAATGGGAAATGAGTTTAAAACAATTAAGAAAAATAAGACAATAGTCCAACCTGTCTCCATTGGCCCGTGGATAGTCCAGCTCTCCTGGAGATGTGGCTTCTCTGCCCCGACTCTCCTCCTCTGCTCACACACTCTAATGCCTCTTTTCAGACTCCGACTCCCAGACCCTCCCACGCGTCCCACCTCCTGGACTGCCACAGTCTCCTCTGATTGGCCAGGCCGACACTGGAGCCACACTTCTTGAGAGGGTCCACATGGTGGCCATATTTCAGTGCTGAATGTGGGTTAAAATAACAAGAGCCGGAGCTGCAGAGGGCTTCTCTCCTCTTTCTCTCTCTCTCCATCTCAGTTTCTCGCACCTTCTCGCTCTGTTTTCGTTGCTCTCTGCACTCTTTCAATCAGCCAAGGCCAACATCTTATTATTATCAGGCTAAATGAAAACTGTATTTTCACTTCCCTAAAAAAAGAAAAAAAAACCTGAAGTCTGCACCCTTGAGTATACTTCTGCAAATAAATACAGTTGTGTTATTATATTGTAGGATAAACTGTTGGTATACTTGCAAGGATTTGACTTCTCTTTCTAGTTTGTTATTTGTTACACAAATATTTGTGGCACTTTCCATGTGAACAACACTATGAACGTCCTCCTAGAAAGCGTGTTTGACAGCATACGCCATTATCCCACACGTCTCCCCTTCCTCTCTGACGTCTGTCTTCCAGTGTAGCCATTTGAATTGGGTGTAAAAACCTTTGATTTCCGATGTGGTCCGACAGCACGTATTATGAACCACTTCTGACACAGCGTAAACAGGCCCCTAAAGGTCAGTGCTCTCTCACTCACACGGATGACTCAGTGGTCGAAATGATCAGGGAATCAAGATAAATAGGCGCCTTTGGTTCGATCATACGTGTAGGGAAAAACAAGAAAAAGCTGGAGCTGTTTTTCCTCGTTGCTTTGAGGGGGCAGAGAACAGTTGGAAATTTCAGTGTAAACAAAGACAGAGGAGACAGAACATGGATGTATTAAGAAAATCAGACAATGAGCGTCTACTTCCACAGACTGGCAGGAGAGAAGATCAAATCTGTCTCTTGGAGACACAGATGCATTTACACCTTTTCAACATTTGGCTAGAATTGCCTCTCGGATTTCATTACATTCGACTCTGTCTTGAATGCTTCTTGAAGGCATTTATGCTTAGCTTTTTTTTAGGATCAGATACCCATCCGAGAAGCAAGTAAAGTGAGTAAATGGAGTCAAGCTTGGCCCACGATTTAGTTTATATAATTGTACTTCAAAGTTTACTGTGAACTACGTTAAGTGTACTTTATGCTACCGAACTACTTTACAGTTATGTGTCTTAAATATACTTAAAGCCATCTTGCAGTAAACAATCACCAGACTCAGAGTACTACCTTCAAATGTAATCAAATGTTCTATTGTGTAGTCTGATCTGACAGTGTACTTGTAAGCTCGCTTTCAGAAAACTATCAAGTTACTGTTATTAGTTTGTACATAAAGTTTACTTAATGTTAGTACAAAGCTCGTTTTGGGCGCTGCTACCAAATAACCAACACACGAATCACAACACACACACAGATCCTGTTACCTCCTTGTTCAGTCAACAACAAACATGCAAGTAACACATCAGATGTTTGCCTGGATGCCTAGTTGACTGATAGAACAGATGGTTCACTCTCTGACCAATGGATTACCTTTCTGGCTGATAGGGAGCAAAGTGTCCCAGGACTGCTTACAGCAGCACTGGGCGCATTCAGCCAACACTGCAGCCAGCTACGGCATTCGTCTTGACTTGTGTTCACTCACAAATGACTTCCATATGAAGACGGAAAAAGGGGCCGCCTCAAACAGGGAGACGAGCCAATAGGTCAGCGAGGCACTAGAGCGCAGCTTGGAAAGCCAGAGGAAGAGGCCTTTCTTATCAGTTTGAATGGAAGTTAGGCCATAGCAGTTCAAAAACAGATCCTTTCAGCACAGACCTAATAAAACCTCTCCTCTGACCCATTTCTAAAAAATCCCGGTGACTATCCTATCCCTATTGCCGTGAAATGGACGGGAAGAGGTTAATAGGCAAGTTTAAAACGACACAAAGTCTCTCTAAAATGTCTAGAACTTAACACAAATGGCTTTTTTTAAGCAAAACAACGGACTGTTCCCTAAAACCTGCCCCCTTCGGGATACTGTTGTCATGCCTGTCAAACTTTCCCTTCTTGTGCAGCGGTTTACAATGTTAATGGAGGCAGATTTACAACCCAAAATGCTTTGTAAATTTTGAAAGAATAGGTCCTTGATTTCAGACAGACGCAGACAAAAGCAGCTTCTCATTTTGTGCCGGCGACCGACAGTTGAGAGTTAGTTGAAATTGACATGCTAATCAATTGCGGCAGACACACACATTCCTCATCCTTCGCCTCTTGTGGTTTTTTTTGTTTAGGGAAGGCTAAAAAAGACGCCACCCTCCAAAACTCTACAATACGGAGTTTCAATATTGCTAAAAGCCACATGTGCACAAGTTCAACATGTGGAGAGATCCAAAGCTGGACACACCTGCTGTGCCTAGTTAACTAATTGCTGTTCGGGTGGACGGTTTAGCGAAAGGTTAATTGCTTCTGAAATGCGTCAGTCAACTAGACTTTCTGTTTATAATCTGAGCCCTGCAGGGGTATAATTAAAAACACATCATGTATGTAATAGATGCAGGCTATGTTAAAAAAAAACACTGCACATTGATTCCAAGCCACAAAATGTATTCAAAAAGACAACGTTTCAATCCACGTCCGATCTTGGTCAGGTGAAATTCTTAAATAAATACATTTTATACAGTATGTGTGTGTGTGTGTGTGTGTATATATGTATATATGTAAAAATGTAATTCAAGAGGTTACATCTCCCATACATACATAACAATATTATCAATATTAACATTAATTTTATAAGGGAACCATAAATTGTTGTACAAAAAGCATCTTGAAATTTATACGAAACCCAAAAAAAGCCCCTTCAGAAAATCTGCACACATATGCACTGCATTTTACTTTTAACGTACGCAAACATGTGTGTGAGATGGTCGACAATATGAGGAGATAACGAGAAAAAAGTATACGTTATATTCTCAACCTGATCAGAAGCCGACTGTGAGCAGACCTAGTCCTCACATTTCGTGTTTGCGATTTGGAGATACGGATAAAGGTCAGACAGAGACCGACTACATATCGTCTTACAGACTAATGGAAGCCGGGCTGAAGATGCTGCTGGAGATTTCTCCTGGCAGCCTCGGCAGCGCCGACAAAGCGCAGACCCTCACATCAAAGACCAGAGGATCAGAGAGGACGGAGGAGAGAAAAGATCCTCAACAGACCTACTCCGAGCAGCACATCTGCACACATGTGCGCACCAAACACATGCCGGGCAAAACCATCATTCATACAGATTCGACAGAGTCCTAGGTAGAGTCTGGTTGTGGGCTGCTGCTCATTCGTCTTGCCTTGTCAGACTCTGATCAATAGTATCTTGTAGATCTAAAGAAAGTGCATGAGTGTGAAGCAAAGCAGGGTGACAGCTGACAACAGATAACAGGCTGGGCAAAAGAAATCCAATCATCCATTTAGCCAAGGCTGGTTTCAATAACAAACAGTGATAGATGTTTTAAATTTTAAAGGTCCTGAAAACTTATTGTCATAGTCCGCCCCTTAGTCTACTGGATGCTGTCCTATATGATACCGTTTTCCGTCACATGGGGGATGCGACTAACAATTCTTTTCATTATCAGTGAATCTGCCTGTTATTTTTCGATTATTCAGTTAATCATTTAGTCTACGAAATGTCAGAAAGTAGTGAAAAAGAAGCCAATCTCCCTTTCCGGGGTTTCTACAGACCACTTAGGACCATTTTAATACCACTAAGAATCTAATTAAATACCTGTTTCACTGTCATGTTGGCCAAAATATGAAAATAGGACTGAAAAATCAGTAGGGACAATATGGAGAAGGATTTTATCACACATCAGAACTTCATCAGCCAAAAATAAAAAATAATTAAAAAAAAAAAAAAAAAAAAAAAATCAATGGATGGATGAAGTTTTTGCTAAAATCGACCATTATACCACGACGACCTTCATAGCTGTTGTAGGAAGATGACAGATCTGATTGTATTGACTCAAACTCCTGCAGCACATCGCAAAATTACAGTGGAGAGTTGACATACAGCGGGGATCGGGTGCATACAAACAGTATCTGTGAAGAGCAAGCCCTTTCAGGAGTTTATACACTTACCTTGATCATGCAAAACACAGTTATGAACATGACTACAACACAAAGGGTAAAGTTGTTGTATCTCTCCACCTGTGACCTGGATTCAAATTCAGGTGCGCCAAAGCCCTAGTCTGATAAAGCAGGCGAGACTAAGTCAGGAAGGAACTGATTTTACACTACAGAAACCAAATGCTTTATTTTGGCTCGTGTCGACACATGATTCCCGGACGTGCCTCAGATATCTCGATGAGGTTTTCATCTCCACGTGTTTTCAATCGGAACCGCGCCTGCACGTGCTTGCGTCGCTCCGGCGTCCAGCCACCCCGGAGAGGCTAACACAGGGTCCGCTTATAAAAAAAGGCCTCTGTGGAAAGAGATGGCAGCAGAGGAGACAACATACGGAAAGAGATGGGAGCGGCGGACGGACGGACTGAATATTTGGCTCTGACGAGGAAAATAGTAATGACAGCTCACTGTGTGGTGAAATCGGATGCAGATTTCCAGAAAAAAAACTCCCAAGTGCAAAAACAAATGTCTAGACAAGGAGAGCATCTGATACCCGATGGTAGCATATGGATGTAAACAGTATCCCCCTCACATTTTATCTTTCAAATATGTCAGGCATTTCTCATCACCCCCAAAGAAGCACGTCATCTATGCAGTCTAAAAGCAGATCTGAAGTGACAAATGGATGTTGGGGAGCCTTCACCGCTACACATTTGCTTCTCCGTGCAATCAGAGAAGTCTGAGCTGAATTTGGTTGCCACAGAGGGAGCAGCTACGACCATATGGCCACTTCAAGGCCACAGCCTGATGGATGTAAAGGCCCATCAGCAGGCACGTGGAGACAGATGTTTAACATGTACCCACAGGGGGAGGTTCTGCGTAGACGGGGCACCATATATTTTCTAACTCACTGTCTGGGTAGGGCTGGGTGTTGTTTGGAATGTTTTCGATTCTTGTGCCGACACAATATCTGAGTATTAGTACAAAAACCAAAGCGACAATTGCTTCAACACCTTACTTTGGGAAATATTAATGTGCTTTTCTGTAAACCTCTTTTCTTATTTAAACAAAAGGGGGCAAAGTTCTCAAGCAGCCATTCAAGAACTTCATCTAAAAAAAACTAAAATCAGCCACAAATTTAGATCAGGAACTTTCTGGACGAAGAATAAGTCAAGCAGGGTAACAATCTGAACCAAGTTTTATTGCTAAACTACATAAAATCTCTACAGCACATCTTCAATGACAACCTCAACATCTCATTCATATTTTTGACACCGATCCATTTATGTAATAAGACAGCTGAGGTCAACAGACAGATAAATTTCCCCAGCGAGGTCACCTCACACCACTTTCATCCACTATAATCTTGTCAACAGTGGTTTTAGTTCACCGTATCTTGGTGAGGGGAGTGTTATCTCTTCAGCATATTTGCTAATTTATGAACTTTCTGGGGAGTACTGCTGGAGCATAAACACACGGTTGTGTTGAAGGTGAGGAAATCCCAACGCTGAGCTGCATGGGAAGCAAGACGGGAGCGTGGGAAAGAAAGACGGAGGGAAAAGGAATTACGGTGTAGTTTACGGAGTGTTGAACAGATCCCACGGCTCGTGGTCAGCAGGGAGTACACCTGCGAGAGGTGTGGAGCTGACACGTCAGCCGCAAAGTCACCGAGGACTTGTAACAGCTCCAACTGAAAGCAAAAGTTGGAGGAGCCGTAGGGAAATATGAAGGGGAAAAGAAAACAATTTCACCTATCCCCAGAGTCTTTTTTATTCCAAATACATAATATAAACACAGCATAGCAGTGCACACATGAACACATGTGGACCTGGGCGCACAAAACATGCAACCTCTATTTGATCTGAGTGTGAGCGGTTCACTGTTTCCCCCCTGGAAACATCTGTTTATACAATCTGACTGACTGTGTGTCAGTCTGGCCTGAGGGGTGAGGTGGCGCAGGAGTCACTCCGGTAGGAGGGACGGAGTAATTCAGCTTCAGCTGTGCCTTTGCAGGAGGACGGCGGAGGTCAACAATCCGTCATCTTCTCATGTTGACCAGAACATCCCCTTCGCATGGCGAGCCCACGCCACGAGGGCTCAGAGAGTGATGGAAAACAAAGACCGTCTGACACATCGCGGTCTGGCCTCAAAGTGGGTGGCCAACTGGACCGCCACAGACGAGGGGGGGGGGGGGGGGTTCCACTGGATAGCCATCTTTTGAAAAGATTGTTCTGTGCTGTTTACCACAAAATACTTTCTTTTTTGTCCCTGGTCTGAATCCATCTGTATGGCATCTCTGAGTAGTTAGAAATCAGCTCGTACCGTTTGAGATACCGAGGAACAACAAGAAGACAGTTGTTGTCCATCACAAAACAGCGATAACAACAGAGCAACAGTCACTACTGTTTGTTGTGTAAAAACCAAAACAGAAGAACCAGTCGTTGCATGACCCTCGTAACAACACACCGGGGGTTTTTTTTAGTTTGGGTATGAACATTTCTCCTTTCATAGATGCATATCGAACCAAACTGGTGTATTTTTGTACAAAATAAGGGAGATATCACATTTTTAGCCATGCTAGCGGCATGGCTCTAAGGACGGCAAGCCATAGGGACATATCCACAACGTGACAATGAGGTAATGCGAAATTTGTTTTCAATCTTCTGTTAAGTTGCTGTTGGGGAACTGACTCAACCTCTGAAGTCAGACTCTTCAGTACAATACTGGCTTGGAACAGCACTATGACACAATGATAACGTAATCTCGACAAGATTTAAGAAAAACGTTCGCTGTGAGAGACAGTCTATCTCAAGCAAAGTCTCTGCAAGTTGATAGTGAAATTAATGGAAAGAAAAGTTGCTGGACGGTAGGAACTCTAAAATCTTATGTTCCCCTTTGGAACATGGTTGGAAAAAAAGAAAAAACCGTCACAGTTTGTTGTTAGTGGGCTAAAACCACCAGTGAGTTTCTTCAATACGAATAAAGCCTGAGCCTGACTTCAGAGTTCTGGGCGTACGTGCAAACAGATGTAAGCTGAAGGAAAATGAAAAAATGCTCAATCACTAAATTTACTTTGAAAATCTGGTTTCTTCTTCAATAACGAACTGAAGAGAAATACAATGTAAGTTTTAAAAAGGAGTCTTGGTCAGGCTAATGTCGGAGATGTAGTTTTCATGCACTTGATCAATGTAAGTGCTAAAAAAAAAAAAAGAAAATATTCACCAGGGTCAAATCTCATTTTAAGAAATTAGGGGCTACATTCTTCACACCTAATTCCTCCGACTGCTGATGGACTAAGCAGCCCTGAGGAGCCCCAGCTATGCTGCTCCGTTTCCCACTGTTAGAGAACTGTAGAGTTTTAGGGGCCCTCAGGCCAAACACTGTCTCCATTGTGCTTAACCATTTCCAGCCCCACCTTAGCCCCGAAAACAGCCCCGGGGGTCCATAAAGGCAGGGGGTCGCAGGAGAAAAGTCCTTCCACTTCGGATCCCCTGCTTCTGTTTTCTAGGCCAGACTCAGGAAATCAGTGACTCTGCTGGGCTGGGTGGATGGTATTTGGCCCGCTTTTCTGGGGGGCTGAAACCATTGTTCTCACTGTGTTTTGTGGTTGGGATGAGTGCAGTTTAATCCTAACTTCCCTGTGGCTCTGACCTTCTGCTCCCAACCGAGTTTCCCACTGTAACGCAAAACAACACAAGCCCCACCCCCTCGCCCCGCAAGCTGAGACCTCGCTGGCTGCTTTATCCAAACGCCCCTGGGGGGCAGAGCCATAGCTGTTGTGGGCACTCCAGCCTTAACCTGATACTCTGCTCAAAATCAGAAGTAAGCACCGCTGAGGACCGTTGGCACCAGACTCTCTCTCTTGAGTTTCGGATAATAAAAGTCTCAAGTGGTATCATCCCCACTCTCAGGCTCTTGGCAAAACACATTAACGGCGTGTGTAGGAGGCCAGGGGATGAGCGATGGAGACAAACAAGGGGAGAAGCCGAGTGAAAAGGAGACGCTGAGGTTGGAACGAAGAGGTGGGAAGCCGAGAAATGAAGATGCGTGTTGCTATTGTCACACTGGTTTCGGGGGAGTAAAGTGAGACGTGTAAGTGCTTTCATTTGAAGACAAAGAGATGAGTGTTTAGGTGTCTTTTCTGATAAAAACCTCCCAAAAAGCTGTCCATGTCAGATCATACCACAACACTGCAGATATGGACACCACCGTCGTATCCTCCAGACACGACAGCTCAAATCTGTCTGAATTAGAGCTGACATGGCAGGATGCATGAAAACTGTCATGTCTCATATTTCCAGAATAAATGAGCAGCTACATCTTTGGATACCAGCCAAGGAGATATAGACAAACACAAGAACGTAAAGGAGGTTTTTATCCGACTTCCTGATTAAAATAAGAGTATTTGAATTTAACAGATTCAATCCAAAGATTAAGCCTCGGCATATTCCCATTGATCCTATGCAGAGCATGAAGACAAAGGAGGTTCAGGCGAAAACAAGTATGAGATAACAGGAACCGGACTGCTGACATGAAGTCTCCCTATTTTAGGAGCAAAATGACAAACGATTATTGTTTATTATCTTAGCGGGGGCTTTCCACTTTGAAATGACCTTCACAGGTGGTCTCTGCTCAATATCTCTCACTGCATTGTTTTCCTCCATATTGGAAAAACAGCCCCCGCCCTCAGCCCCCGACACCCCCAACTTCCTACTTCATCCAGATAAATATACCAGACCGATTTCAAGTGTCAGCATGGCAGACAATGAAAATACAACATGAACTTGACGCTGACACTGGGGTGACAAAAGTTTAACGAATATAAAACCTCCATGGATTAAGACTAAAAACCGTCCTTGGTTGCAGTCGGAGGTGTCCTGTCACCAGTTTTACAGCCGTCTCTAATGGTGTTTTGTTGTTTTTGTATAATTATTTCTGAGCCGCAGGGGATTTTTTTTCGTTACAATACCGCGAGTGGCCACTGGGGCAAATTAGCACTTTGTATCTCGTAATTTTATCTAGTCAAAATTTAGTGCCATAGTTTTGACTATAAAGAACATATAAAGAACAATCAGTTAAAATTAAGAAAAAAAAAATCATCCTGAGGTATTATTTATTAAGAGCTTCACACTCAAAAAACTCCACACCCCCCACAACTGTACACATGTGTATCACCCATTTAAAACAAGTGAGGAGAGGAAACAGAAAAAAAACTAAATTATAGAAACTTGGGAGGTAATAAACAGCTATTTTCAGTTTCACGGATTATTTTGTGTTCGTGTAGGAAGCAATTGCTCACAGTAAGAACTTGATTTAGGAAAAAAAAAAAAAAAAAAAAAGGTTTTTAGGGGCCTTTAAAGGATTGATGTTAGATAACACTTGCATGTAACAATAAGGGTCGTGGGAACAACTTGTATTTCCACTACTAACAGACAGGTGCCAGGAACCCCAATAATGTCATAGAGAGAAAAGCAGGAAACCATGTTTCTCTTTGTTTTGTTAGACTCCAAAAATTCACGGTTCTCCTGAGGAAAAGCTTTATACTGGAGTCACATGAGAGGAGACAAAGGGGTACAGATGAAATTTGAGGACAAATAGGCGATATGTTACGTAGACCTACACGTGTACAGAAATGACAACACCAACCTCTTGTGTGGGATCTCGCTGCGGACGCAGAGACAACTTTCTTCAGTTAAATCCAGATGGTGTAAGAGTCCCTTCCCGCTCTCCACAACCTGCAGTGACAGTACAAAGGATGCAACGATGAGTCCAAATCACAAAACCATACCATCTCCAGAGAGCAGCGAGAGTTCAGTCATTGTTGGCTCTCCAACAAAAATAAGCATCGTTTTCTCTTTGCTCGCTGGTATTTTCCATGTAAACCTGAGACCGAGGAGCAACTGCACCTGGAGAAACTTTTAAACTGTTTCACATGTTCATAAAAAAGAGGAAAAAAGACAGACGCTGATGTCTGCATCCCTCATTTGACATGACGTGGGTCCCTGTGGCAAAAGTTGCATAATCTTTAGCACAACAAAAAACATTGTATGTGTTTTATGTAATCCAACCAGGTCACTAAGTGGAATAAGTCATAAATCCTGTGTGAAAAGTTTCCCACATCCTACTTTTAACTCTGAAATCAACACAGGCCTTCTTATATTACGATATAAGTTCAGCTGGTTAATAAATAACTTTAAACTAACGTGAACTCAAAGCTTTATGTACAATACAATGCAAACTAACTTCAGCCTGATATCTGATGGGCAGCCCTGCTTGTGCTCCTCTGGTTGTGCTGGGGATGTGTTTCCTCACATATCCCTACCTGACTGTGGCTGACTGAGCTGATTTGCTTTTACTTATTCCAACTTGTTAAAAACTCAAGAGGCAAAAGGGTTTTTCCCAACATTTTGACATCACCATAAAGTGAAAATACAATGTGATTAATAAGTCACCGCCATCGCCTAGTCAAGTCTGGGAAATCTGAGCGCCTCTTATCTCGGGATCGAACTTAGTGACGGGATGATGGTCCAAACAGTAGCTACGCTCATCAAATATGTGGCATTTATTGTGTGATATAGCTCCTCTGTTCGTTTCCCCTGAAGAATAAAGCTTCACAAGCCAACATTTTTGTATTGGAGATGGATCAAATCACTAAATGTAATGTGACAGGAGTCGCAGAGAATTATCACCTGACTCTGCAGTTCCCCTCAGCTTTACAGAGCGTTTTAGCATCTTTCGGCACATTGTTTTGGTTTTGCGACCTGCTACTTTAATGTTTTGGTTCTCTCTCATCATTTCCAGCCATATAATAAAACATCAATTATCGTCACTTTATCCCATAAAAAAGGCATAATCATTTTTTCTGATGTTACTGGAGCTGATTTTTTTTCATGCAAGGCGGCCTGACTTTGCTATAAACCCTGTAATAACACTTAGAGTGGAATGTGTAACTCATTACTCCTACTTTGATACTGAGGAAAACTTTAAAAAGTTATTAGGATTGCTTTTTTTTTTTCTCTCTCTTTTTTGGTTTCCACACAGGTTTTATGGGTGTTTATTCAGGACAGCCAAAAAAGATAATGACATCCTACAAAAATGTAAGTCTTTCTGAATCTAACAAGACTGGGTCAAAACCTAGCATGTGGCTGGACTCGCCCTTTATCTGTTTGCTCCCCTCCTACTGTCTGTGCTCACATATGCAGGATTTTAATACAGCCGGACTCCTAATAAAGCTGTTCTCATTTACATGTTTCTTTGTTTCTGCACCACTAAAATTCTGATTATATAACCACCACATTGTCTAACATATATAAATAGATATATCATGTGGCAAGACACCAATTATTCCTTTAGAACTAATCAGTAAAAACTCAATAGGACCACTGACAGTCATCAAACATCTTACTGCTGTCAGCAGCAGATTCAGCTCACTCTGCCTGCTTTATACCGGAGCCACACATACGTCAGGCTGTAGATAATTAACCGATGGCTGACTCTCCTCCCTTTTGCTCGGCACCACTGAGGCCCTTTAATGGATACTGTCCAGAGAGAGCAGCGCTCGGCTCGGCTAACAGTCAGGTCAATAATCTGAAGGCAGCAGTCAAGACATTAACTGGATTGCAGAACGCTACGCGGTACCACTACCGTGAGCTGAACGGGCCGGATTAGAGGGAGATGACTGGTGGCTAGTCACAGATCATGGTTAGTTATATCTCAAAAAGAAGCGAAAGGTGGAGTTTTGTGCGGGTACATGAATGACATGTCACAGTGAAGGACATTTCTATGGCAACATATGACAGACAGTGCACTAAATCTATCAGTGGACTCCTCTGAGTGATCACTACAACCTCCTCAGGGACCCTCACACACACACACATGCACACACACACACAAGGATGGGTTTCCATTTTGGTTCCGTTTCCAAGTTGGTGACACATCCCTTATCGAATCTTTCATTCACAGTCTCTCTCAGATGGTCTGCGGAAAAAATTAAAAAATAAAAATAAAAGGTGATTTATAAACTCTAAGGCTTAATACTGGATTTTATTTTGATGTGACTGCCAACAGTGGTGCATTTGAAGCCACTCTTATAACAGTTTGTTGCTATGTCCGTGGTCCTTTTCACAGATCTCGGACTCTGAATTATAAGTCGGAGGCTGATGTGAACGGTTTTTCCCACCTGTCTGCTCATAGTTACAGTTTAACCTACATGACGGGAACGCAGCATAATTCAGCAACACAAACAGCAGCAGTTCTTAACTGGAATTAGATTGCTTTTTTTGTTTTTGTCTGCAACAGTATACACATCTGCTCTGTAATTCACTTGTCCTGTATTTTCCTTTGAGAAAAAAAATAAAAAAAATAAAAATCAGAAACCATAAAGGAGAAATTTATATTTATAATTTTTTGGTTTCATGGCGGCGAGGTGTGGACAAAAAGGCCTTGAGTTCCGTGTCGAAACACCAGCTGTATGCTTTGTTTTCATGTAAAGTGATGCTCTGATAAGGAAATTTAACATAATCAAATAAGGTACAATCAACTTAGGCATCAAGTTTATGAACAGTGGAAAAACAAGCAGTATTTCGCCACAAAAACTCTGGTATGAGCTTGAAATAATACAGTTCCCACAGGCGCCTCCCTGGGATCACTGTGACTTCCATACACTAATAAACAACACACCAACCGTAGAGCACGCCTGCAAATCAAGGTTCTTTCATTGAGTTAAGTTTTCGTACTTTTGGGTTGTCTTTTGGATTTGTTGGCCTTGCCATCAATAATCATGCATCGTGACGAGCAGCAAGAGCAGCATCACATCTAGCACCATGAAAACTTAAAAAATAAACAGAAATTCCTGCTTATTAAGCTTTTCAATCAACACAGTACGCAACAGTGTAGTCAGAATCTGCACACTTGCGTACTCCATTAAATGACATATTCGGTAACTCAAAGCAATACGAACTTTCGAATATAGAAACCAATGAATAATTTAGCGTGGCTCAATTAGTATATGAAACTTTTCTGGCGCCACAGAAAATAACAGAAATCATTTGCAATGCCAAATAAAAATTTTACAGCCTTTACCATGAGTTTATTTACTGTTTATACCGATGGACTCGCTCCACTTGCCAAGGGTGCACTAGAGAAAGTCTGTAAGTGGAACCAGAACCTCCGGGTTCTGCTGCAGAAGCGAGAAAACCTTGTAACTATGATAAGAAGTTATAATCCAGCTGTAGAACAGAGCCTGTCTCCGCAGCATGTTGCGTGGCTCGTTTCATTTAATTAGATAACGACAGGAGTTTTTTTTTTTAAAAGAAAATTTAATATCGTTGTTTCGTCACGAATTGGACTCTCGACGTGGGAAAACTGCTATCAGGGGTAACCAGGGGTGATTGGGTAAAACTTTCAAACGACATCTTATTAAGAACAGTCGTCCCAACAACAAAAAGCTGCAACGTGTGAACGAGGAATCATAATATCATGGTACAGTAGGTCCTCCTGCTCACTGTCAGCAGATTGAGTCGAGTTCTGTCCTTGCATAAATCTCAGCAGTGTAAATTCTCGTTGGGCATTTTCCAATTAGAGAAGTGGATAACACACAAGTTGCCACAGCCCAGGGGATTTTCCCCCAAGCATAACAATCCAGCAACTGTTTTTGGGGCTTTAAAGCAATGCCAAAAAATGGCCCACCGTGCATTAAACTTGGGATTACCACTTAGTTAAGGTTGCGTTGGATGCTGGTGTTCAGCTGTTGAACCTTTCCACAGCTGGGGCAGGCTATTATGTGGGGACTGGGGGATGTCTGTAGGTACGTTCAGTGCTGCCAGGCCCACCACAAAAGGGTCTTTCTTATAGTATTTAAGGGCTTTGGGAACAGGGGGGGCTGGATGGAAAGGAAGTATGTGGGTTGTAAACTATTAAAGGAATAGTTTAACACTTGGGAAACTATGCTTATGTGCTTTCCTGCCGAGAGCTAGACGAGAAGATCGATACCACTCTCATAACTGTCAAGCATGAAGTCACAGCCAGCAGGCGGTTAGCTTAGCGAGGCTGAAACCCGGAAACAGGCGGAAACAGCTAGCCTGGCTCTGTTCGAAGGCAAAAAAAGAAAAGAAAAAAAAGAAAATTTGTCTATGCCTCCAAAGCTCACAAATTAACACATTGTATCTTGTTTGTTTAATCTGTACAAAACCCAAAGTGTAAAAACGCCAATTTGTGGATTTACTGGGGATTATGTTCCAGACTATTTCTTGGCCTGGCGCACTGGAACCTACTGGTTCCTCCTTGTTTTTATACTTCAGTTTTTTTTTAGGGATAAACAAGTGAGATATAACATGCTAATTAATGAGCTTTAGGAAAATTAGTTGGCAACTATTTTGAGAAACAATTAATCTTCAAGTCATTTTTCAAAGCAAAAACACCTTAAGGCACCTTAAGCCTCTCAAATGTGAGAATTTTCTGCTTTTATATAATAGTAAATTGAATATTTCTGGCTTTGGGCAGGTGGTCGGATAAAACTATACATTTAATGACAGATTCTGTGATGGGCATTTTTCACCGTTTCTGAAGTTTTATAGACCAAAGGACTAATAGATTACTCGAGAAAGGGTTTGGCAGATTAATTGATACTGAAAATAATTATTAGTTAGGAGCATTTCTAGCTGGCTCTGGCCAGCTAGCCTGACCAGAGCCAGGCTAGCTGTTTCCCTCTGCTTCCAGTCTTTATGCTGAGCTAAACTAACCAGCTCTTGGCTGTAGCTTCACATTTGAAATAGAGTTTGAAGGGAAAGCCACAAACTACTCTTGAACGGTTCCTCTAAATGTTCCTGCAGCTTCACGTGCAGAGGCCAAGACTGGCAAAGTGTGGATGCTGTTTAATCTAAATCAAAGGTTGCTGTCTATCAAGGCTGTGACACATCAAGCACTAATATTGTATCTGGCAGCAAAGAAAGAGAAGAAGAGGATGAATCGGACACATCTTCCGCTGCCATCTCCATATGTTTTATATTCATTTCTCCAGTCCTCGCTTCCTCTCTTCACTCTCTGGGCAGTAATGAGAAGCATGTGAGGTAGAACAGAAAGCATTCTCATTAAAATAACCAGTTTAGAAGCCCCATCCCTCAGGCTAACGTACACAACACAGGTGTTAGTGAATGGAGCTGGGCACTGGCTGCTTCCTACCACTAATCACTGTAATGCACTGCTTCTGCAAAGTGTTCAACAAGCAATTGGGAGCAATTGCTGAAGGAGTCAGTGACCAAATATTTAAGGGAGTAGTGAAGCTCTGCAAATAGAGACAGATCAGGCACAGGAAAAAAGATAAGTGATCCTCCCCCGGCTGATCGGAAAGGTCAGATACAACATGTTTATCTAAAGTGCGGCTCGAAAGTAAAAAATGGATTTGGAATTGTTAACCACACGGCAACATCCGAATCTGGTGTTTACAAAAAACACAATACATATTGTCAGTGTAAATTGGTTTATATAACCACTTTTATCTTAAGAGTGGAACTGAATGGGCATTACAGCTGCTGTCTATTCATACAATACAAAACAGATTCGACCAACAATGACTTCATCATTGCACTCATCAGCCTGTGTGTGTGTGTGTGTGTGTGTGTGTGTGTGTGTTGTCTGTGTCACTGGAACATTTTTACAGGACTAGCGAACTGTTGCTGCATCAGCACCACAGAAACCACTCAGTGGCAGCACAGTGGATTCAGTGTCATACATGTGGAACAAGAGGACTAATATTTTTCACTACTGTTAAAACAAACACAAGTGGCAGCTCAGAATGATACTCCACTTTGTCGTGTAAAATGTACTGAATGTACCAAAAGGGCTAATTATTGTTCTCGAGAATAATACGCATTGTCTGTTCCTGCTCAGCTGGGCAGCTGTATTACATTCACCCCACATTATTTTAGGAGCCAGCATTGAGACAGAGGGGCTTTGAAAGCCGTGCCAGGAGCTCTTCAAAGGGAAGAGGAAAAAGCGTTGTGTTTCTGGTGCCTGTGCAGCTTCCGCTGGGTTGGGGTGCGAGCTGCGCCTGTTGGTGACTCGGAGACTGAAACAATGCTGTTTCACTACCTCGGTGAGGATAGTCTGTGTCCAGCAGACCGTTGCCTAAGCCCGGCACCCTTTAGGTATACGCCTGTGGAGCCTTCTGTTTCTTGCACGGCACGTGCGAAGTTTACCGTGGCAACGGTGGCAGATTCACCGTGGAAACCTTACCTTTTTAAACAATGCATCCCTGATTTCAGGCTGCGGCAAACGAAAGCAGATTTCTCATTTCTGGGTGGCCACATGAAAAGACAACTCTCATCTGCTGATTAAGCTAACATTAACTCCATGAGTTGTTTGAAAATGCTGTCACGGCTGGCTTTTTAATATTTCCAGCTGCTTCGTTTCGAAAAGAGAACCTTGTAAACTGTGCCTTGAATAGTCACTGGGTGGCTACGTATGTATCACCGCCAAAACGCTCAGGCTGTGATGTTAGCATCTTCACCAGTTGAAGAGACCTGTACGTAAAGAAGCATTGCTCTCGTATTGCAGCGTAAACCTAGTCAGTCCCGGCGTTATAAGTCAAAATGAAAGAGCAGACTGTAGATTTCAATCTAACATTACTGTGTTTGGGCTGTTTGGCTTACATACTTTTTGTATTTTCAGACAGTATGTTTTCAGTTTAACATTACAGGAGAGAGGGCTTTGATGATGAGGACTAACTGATGTTTTTGGCAAACATAATGGGAACGCTGGCCTGGGTTGCTGGAGTGTAAATTTTCCTAAATCCAATAAAGAGCTTGACAGGGCCGTGAACGTTGAAGCCTAACCTCTCATAGCATCCACATTCACCCAGTGGGGAAAGTCTACATGGTGAATTTGCTACTCGTGAACCAGCCTTTTTTTTTTTTTTTTTTAACGTAACCTGTAACCACACAAATACTCGGCCAAGGAAGTAACCCTCGATTACTACTGTAGGTAGTAAGCTACAGTTTAGGAAACCATTGATGTGCATGCTGAACACCAGACTGTCAATTTACATTTGAGCAGAAGATTCAAAGACACAGACATATAGGGATTTTACTTTATCCCTGGGATTCTTTAAAATTATCATCTGTACATGAAAATCGACCCTCGGTGACATTATCCCCCTTTTCAGTGACGTTACACCACTAACATCCAGCTCTAGCTCATCAGTTAGCCCCTAATTCCTCTGCCACAAAAAAAAAAAAAAAAAAAAAACACACACCACTTTCCACTTCCACAAAAAAACACTTAACACCGCAGCACAAGCCGGGCTATTAAAAAAGGACTTGGTCTGTAAAGGAAAAACACAAGGTGTGCTTTACTCCCCTCAGGCGCACGCTGATTACACACTCTGCACTAATGTAAAGATTATCCACACTCTATCCAATTTCCTCTTAGGTGCGTGTGTGTGTGTGTGTGTGTGTGTGCCTGCACGATGCATACATGGATGTTTGTGTGTGTGTGTCCTGCCTGTAACCCGCAGACCGCACACAGAATGACATCACCGTGCAGTGATTAGTCTGTTAGCTCAATCTGAAACACAACAGATGGCCGCAGAGCGTCATTCAGCAAGACTGGTTTATAAATCTTATTCAAAATAAACGCAAAACAACACATACGGAATCACAGAGGAGGAAGAGATTTAAAAAAAAATAATGACCTTTAACTGACTTTTAGTTCACGTGTGTGTGCTGTTTGCTTTGATCAGGAGTGGTGAAGTCATCGCTGAGGTCTCTCTACGTGATAAAAGACAGGTGTATTAACTGCTCTCTAATGTGGATGGAAGGCTAATTTTTCTGGACTGGATGCAGGCCAAGTCTCTCCCAGACATGATGACAGACATAATGTGCAAAGGGGTTTCGCATGAGTTTACACACACAATCACTTCTTCACACACACACACACACACGCCTCTCCAGGACTGTCCATGTGCTGCAGCCTGGCTCCCGTTCGCCAAATTGCGTTATCACGTCTAAAAAGACAGAAAGGCATCATCTTTCTGTCTAGGCCTCTGAACCTGTGAACCTTCAGTGATAGAGATTCCCGTTCAGCGTCACAGGCCATTGGCTCCCTGGAATCCGTCGGTTCTGCAGTAACAAGCCCATAACGGCTTCTTTAATGCGCCTAACCATCCTGAGAGGCGGATAAGATCACGCAAGTGTTTACATAATCTGGTTAAGTGCGTGCCTGCCATTAAACTGCCCGATTTGAGCAATGTCAACACGGCAGCACTGCACCTTAAAATCAGGTGCTTTCAGCAAACACATCGCATTTACAGATGTTTTTTGTAAAAGGCCGGTTCTCAATTACATGCATAGTTTTTCAATTACCGCTAGTTGTTATTTCAAAAATGTAAATGTTATTGATTATGGATGTAGTGTGGGTAAATACACCAACAACGCAATACTGGGTTAACTTTACCCAGTAACAGTGAGAACCGACTTATTTTTTTAAATAGTATAATATACTCATACTGTTTCTCTTGTAAATGAGATTTCAATCTCAATGAGATTAGCTAACTAGATAAAGTTTACATTATACTTTATAGATAATACTATATTATTCTATAATATATTCTACACTACTGGATATTGCTGTACTCTATATACACTATATAATCTATATACTATAGATAATATAGTTGTACCATATCATGTTATGCCATATCAGCGCATTTCACCTTATATTTTCTATTCCATACTATATTTTACTGTATTATATTACACCATACTATAGTATGCTAATAAATTATACTGTTTTAATTGCAAAATACACTATATTTTTATTTACGCAAGCAAATACAGAGTATTATTACTTAATATAATAGAATATTAATTTTTAATATAACATTTTGACCTCGCTGTTACTAAACACATCACTATGTCACCTCACTGACCCAGTACTGCACTGTTAGTTTATTTATATATACTACATAATTTAACTGCTCTTTTATAGTTTCTATTTTTATTCTTTTTTTATATATTTTTATATACTTCTAAGTATTTGTTTTTTCACTTCTCTAATCATCTGTAATTATTTCTGTCCATGGTGGCTGCGACACCTGTGTTTCCCCTCTGGTGATCAATAAAGGTTTAATGCATCTTATGTTATTACTGTTGATCAAAACAACTCCTTGTCTTGTCCTGTCTTTTCTATTGATTGGTACTGGGGGTAAAGTTAACCCATTACTGTGTTGGTGCTACATCGGCGCGGATTTTTAGTGTGTACGACGGGAGTGAATGGAATTGTGTTTGCGGAGCACTGAAAAGTGACATTTAAAAAAAAAAAAATCAATAGGAATGTTTCTTTCCAGAAAGAGTGTCCGTGTTACTTAGTCCACAAAACACACTGTCAGCAGTTTTCATAGGGACTATTTGTTTAGGGGAAAGAAGTTCCAGTGAAACCTGCCGACTGGGAGGTCCATGGATTATCCAGGGAAACTGTGACATTGTTTCTGGAAAGACTTTTCAATGTGGGTTTTCGACTGTGTGAGCACCATAAACAAACTCTCATTCACCTTCATTGTACTGAGGAGAGGGCAGAAATCTCAGAGATAATATACTTATAATAGATAAAGCCAACATTGGCTGCATTGCTAGATTCCACAAACAGTAAGTGAGGAAAAATGTGTTTTGGTTTTTTTTTGTGGCAGGGGGTTTCTGTCATTTGGGTGAAATGCCCCTTTAAAATCTGCTGTCCTAAAAACAACACATAAATCTTACGTTCTATTCTTTTTGTCCTTAGTTTAATGATGGTTTGGCTCACAATAAAATGGTGAGCACCAGATGTTTTCCAATCTGATTTGCCGGATTAGTATCAGCGCTGATTTAAGGACATCGTAAATCAGCCAGACATGAATAATGGATTTTAATTTCATTTTTTTTTTTGTCAACGTAATTAAAATTTGAAGTGTTTCTGCTATAAGTTACATTCATGCAGTCATGGTGGGCACGTTACCTCATACACAAACATTCCCATCAGCTCCAAGCCTTGAGGTGTACAGATTTTTTAAATTAGGGAAAAAGAGAGCACTGGTGTTGGATCAGCATCTGGTCTCAGCAAATGCCATGAGTTGAAATTATTATCAGGGGAGAGAAAAAAAAAAAAAGAAAAAGACAGTCACACACATAAAGTCACAGGCAGTTGTCTTAACACCTGAGGGAAACAAACGGACGTCGGAAGTGTGTGTTAAAGGTTTGTCACATGTCTATTGTATGTCCGCGTTTTGGAAAAGCTCCATTTTCCTTTACTAATAGAGAGCTGAGGTCGTCCCGTCACGTCTGGGCTAGCCTCCATTCCATTAGCTTCAGTAACTCAAACGCAAAATCGGAAAAACTACAGCTCCCACGGAATAAAATCACAAGCATGGCAGCGTGGGTACTTATTTCATCACAAAGTGGTTTGAGCCGTAAAACTCGCCAGCCCTCTCTTCTAAATTCATTCTCTCAACCCACTAGTGTAACCTCTGCTGTCTAGAAAGCACCGCGAACATCTAGGGTTTATCGGATATGGTGTTCGATAAGGGACGCTAAAAACACAAGTATCGAATAAACAACATTAATCAGATTGTTGGATTGTTTTAAGATTTAAACGCCATCAAGTGAGACACTTGACATACTGTTGAGAAACGCTCTGATCCAAGGCCGGATTTTTTAGCTGTTATCAATGTTTGAACTCTTAATGGGATTTTGAATGTGGTTTTCTTACACCTTTCGACTCTCTATGTGTGTGACAAGGTATTTTCAAATGTATCCACCCCGGAGACCGTTTACCAAAAGCTCTCGTACTGTGGATAGAAAGCCAAAGCAGTTGCCAAATCCCCATTAGTATGCGTATTATCTTCTTATATATCTTCTTATAGTCTTATATTACATAAATTGACTGTAACTCGCCAGTGTAAATGTTTAGGTAAGCTGACGGATGGATAGATGAATGGACGGAGGTCAGGGGCGGCTATCAACAAAAGATGATCACTGGGGCAGCTAGAGGAGTCATCTAAGGGAAGGAAGCGAGCCGCTGGAGGTTTGGAAAAAAGAGGAATGAGGGGGAGAATGAGACAGTCAGGGTGCTAAGGCAGCTCCAGACGCCTACCCCTGGGAGATGGATCACAGATGTCTGACCCAGGGCTGCTCCAGTTAATTGTGAAACAACAGCCTTACCTCTCTTTGTTTTTGTCTCCAGTTTTCTGCTCTTTGCTGTCTTCTCTGGCTGTCTCTTAATCACTCTCGGCCTTGTTTTCCTTTTATGCCCGTTTTCTGTCTCCCTCCACTATTATTACTGCCCTCCATGACTCACTTTTCTCGTGCCTGTATTTACTCTCCCTCTCCATGCAGCGAGAGACTCCCGGCCGTCTTCAGATGGCAAACACCACTTTGCCGCGCAGGGCCGTCCCAAATAACAACAGCAAACAAAGAAATGCCTCATTCCCTGCATTCTGGGGTTTTTTTTTTTTTTTCCCAAAGCAAGTATGCGTGTTTTGTAAAGGTTTTGGATGAGTCAAAGCAAAGGCCAATAAAAAGAATGACGGTTGGAAAAAAAAAAATGAAACAGTAGCACTGTTTTTCAACAGTGAAACACTGACTGCAGCAGAAACTCCACAACAACAGTGAACTATTGTTGCAAAGATGCTTTCCTGGCAAAAACAAAACAGCTTTGGACAGCGGAGATGTTATAACTTAGGAGAGAGGGGAAGGCGTCTCTTCAGCTGAACCTGAAACTGTGTCTGAGTTTATTGTTACCCGAGCCACGTTGGTGCTGATCACACCTGAGATTGACTCAAATAGGAAGTGGTTGGCAAAGTCCGGTTAAATTCAATTAAACCTATTCATATCAGCTCGGTGTACCGGCTGGACTTTTGGGATGTAGTCTGATCTGGTTTAAAGTCATGGCCTTGTGTATAAAATCTCTTAATTCACGCATAAACCACTGGGGGGGGGGGGGGACATATCGCAATAGGCAAATCTTGCGACTTTTGTACTGAGGCTTGTGTGCATGTCTGTGTGGTCCCACTGGTGCTGTAACATTATCCCTGCCCAGTCTAGCTGAGCAGTCACCCTCACCTGGAGAATCCTCTCGCTACAAATCAATTCACAGCTGCACAGGCCATTGGGTGAATCTGGGTGACAAGGGCCTCTCAGTGACAGAGTTAAGATTAAATGGAGATAGCCACTCAGAGTTTGCCAGGGTTTTACACAAGCGTTTTATACTAAACCACCAGAAGCGTTTTCACTAAACCCCTTCCCCAAACGGAGACATTTTAAGCTTTTCCAAAACCTACAAAAACATCCGGTTTGAAAATATGAACAAATAAAGCCTTTATCTTGCTTGTCCAAGTAAGCTCGGGAGTCAAACAGGGTTATGTTAACATATTAACAGTCTGATCTTACATTTTTCCTTGTAATACCAGGACTAACTAGCTCTACACTGCAAAACAAGAGCATTTCTGTGACTTTATTTAACCTACGTGTCTTCTACGTGGATCGTCAGCGGCTGAGGGTGCAGACCTTCTTGCCCGGGGACCCGTTAGCTTTAACCGCGGTCTTTTCAAGACATAATTTATGTCGCTATCGAGAGAATATTTTAGAATCAATTTCACAAGATTCTCGTTTTTAAATGTCTCAGCTGGAGACTTTTAGAAATCAGCAGGCGACAGCGTCTTCGACCAACTCGCGGAGTTAACGTTAGCTTAACTAGCTAGCTAGCTACAGTTGATCAAATCTGACAGCGACAGTTGACATTTTAGCCAAAAAAATCAACAGTTACCAGCTAGAAAGGAGAAGCCTGCTTTTTCCTACCTCTGTCTGAAATCAAGATCCATTGTTTTAAAAACTCCTCAGAAATTTAAGTGATAAATCCCTGTTCAAATTTAGCTGATATTTACTCATGTACTGTACTTAACTGCAAATTCGAGGTACTTGTACTTTACTTGAGTATTTTTTTTTCTTGCTATTTTATATTTATATATTCAGGAAATGTTGCATTTTTTGCGCCTGACCCTGCTGAGGCGAAAAATGCCCTAACTCGCAATGTTAAAGAAAGTGACAAAGAAAAAAAGAAAAGAAAAAAAAAATTCCTGGGTCCTCCCCTTTAACCAGATCCGCACAAAAATTGAATGGGTTCTGCCCTGGCCCACGCCCCATCCCTCCACCAAGTTTGGTCCAAATCAGTCCAGTGCTTTTTGCCTAATCCTGCTGACAAATAAACAAACAAACCTCCTTTGCGGAGGTTATAAATGACACGGTCTCATATGAAACAGCTCTACCTCAACCAACTACAACAACAAAATACTACTGACACATTACTTACACCAATGATTAATAATGATCTAATGATATAATATATAAAAGTGTAACAATTACAACTGCCACTTTTTCTCTGTAGAGTACATTTTCCTGATTATAATCTCATACTTAAATAAAATTTTCAATGCCAAACTTTTACTCGGAATGGATTATTTTTACAGTGTGGTACTGGTACTTTTATTTAACTAAAAGGGTCTGACTACTTCTTCCACCTCAGGTTAGCATTGTGGACTGCTTACGTAATGTGTGAAAACGGAAGGCTTGACAGGCAAAACAACAGTGGCTGAGGAAGCTAAGCGGTCATTTACTGTGAATTCAGCTAGTAATGTGAACGGGATAGGTCAAACCAGTGACCTGCCTTATATTTAGAATGAGTCACCTTCGTGAAAACTAGGTCTGCCAAAGCAGGAAGTAGACAAGGACAGAGAAAACATTATAGCTGTTGGGCCTGCTGCGCTCCGGCTACTTTGGCTGCAGCGGTGATAATGACCGGTGACAGTCTGCCAGTCCAAACCAAAATAGGGTTTCCATGGTGCTGGTGAAACCAGAACCCAAACACAGGGAATCACATCTCTGGTTGTGAGTAATGTGGGCTCCCAGCAGCTGGGGGACTTCTCAGCTGTGTGAGTTGGGCTGAGATTTAGCAGCAAACGCGAGTGAAAGTGAAAGGACTCTTGTCCAGCTTGACCAGTATGAGGCTAATCAGGGATTTTTCTGAATGAATGGAACGATACGCAAAATGAACGAACAAGTGGATAAACTGCAGTGACCTGATCAAAATTCCCCACAGGAGGAGGATGGACTTGGTGAGCAGACTGATTACAGACACTAGAAAGAATACATGTAGAAACATACAGAAGTTATAATCAGTTGCTGTAATATGGAGTGGAAAATGTGGGGGAAAAAATGTCTGTATATACCTAATCTACATGACAGAAGGCAGAATAAGACGTTAAGAGATGTAAGATGTAAGCAGCTCCCCAGCTGAGCTCTTCACGTCAGCTCGCTCCACTTTTCATGACCTGTTTTTAACTAGTGCTGAAGCGATCAGGATCAGTTTGAAACGCCAAATATTTGCTGCTTCCAGCTTCTTAAACGCGGAGATTCACTGTTTTTTTCTGTTTTATGTCACTGTAAATTAAAACCGCATTTGGTTTTGGACTGCTCTGTGGACAAAATAAGCTATCTGAACCTCTTATTTTGACATTTTTGAGTGTGTACAGATTTAACAAACGAGATGTGACTTCTTAATTTCAGAAACTTTGGCGATTCTGGTGGAAGGTTTGTTTTACTTTTACCTTTAAAACAGCAAACTGCTTGCTGCCTCACGCTTCATAATTAGCTTACAGTCTCAAGAGTGGTAAATGAATAAGCCCATGAAATAAACAGATTAAATTAAGGAAATAATCATCAGTTGCAGCCCTTCTTTGAGTTGGTAATAAATCTCTCTCTTTGTACACATTGTTTTCTCTCTCTGACATGAACTAGGAACCAAAAGTAACATGAAAGCAAACTATGACTTTCAGCTCTGACACAAACACAATGTGTTATCTAGTGTAATCTCGTTCATGCGGTTTAAAGCCTTTTCCATGACCTAAGCCAAACTGAACATATGATACCGCCTTATCACACAGTGTGCCTTTTGTGGTAGGTCATAATCTTTCATCATTAGCATGCAGCTGTGAGGGCCGAGTCCCAGAGAGCCTCTGGGTTCCAGCTTAATCAATATTCAAACGTGTCTGATACAACATTTGCCAGTGAGGAGAAAGGCTGGCTGACAGGGATGTAAACACGAGATGCAGCGCTGACCGAGAGACATAAACTCAAGTTAATGCTGAACACAACAAGCAGAGATTAATGAGCCTGCAGTTGCTCAGGGACTAGATAAAGCGCTGGAGGCCTTGCAGCTGCATAACCCACCGTCTGTCTGCCGTGCATTCCCCCGAGACTGACCCCCAGCTCGCCACAAAGGAACAAAACCCACTGCAGATTCTTTCTCCTCATTTCACCCGACAGGAGGGTCCTAGACTGCCCCCCCCCGTCCCGGCCTCCACAAGTCATTCTCTTCTTTGGATGCCTCTTTCTTTCTAAGGGAGGGTATGTTCCACACAAGCCTACAGTCAGCCCTCTATTGATAGAGTGGACAAGTGTAGGGTGAGGCCTTTGTTATTGCCAGGACCCCACCCTGCTGGTTTCCCAGTAAACAGCAGGCTGGAGAGCTGTTGGAGGAAGATGTACCCCCAGGAGAGGCTCATCTCCGGGAGCCACGGGGTGGGCCCCCAGGATGGAGAGGGAAAAAAAAAAAAAAAAAAAAAAAGAGTGACCAGGCAAACGAAGAATAGCAGGGGGAGAGCAGAGAGAAGGGTGATTAGCTCCAGCGCTGCCTAATCTAATCAGCATGCATGACTGCCCCACAGTGTAGCATGGAGGGGAGGGAGGGGAGGGGACGTAGAGGCCGAGAAAGTTTTGTCAAGTATCATTCGGAGGGCTATGCAGGGTTTGGAGAGTTGGGTCGGTTGTTTGAGAGCAAGAACAGAAACAGGAGGTCACATGGGAAAGGTCATCACGTAAAGGCTTCTGGACACTGTCACATTTCACATGGATGTGACGTGGCTCGGGCCTTGTTTTGCTCTCCGGCAAGCTGCACGACAACTCTCGACTTGCTGCAGGTGCCCATGAAAAGTCAGAAAGGTTGATCCTGAAAGCGGACGCACCGAGGTGAAGTGGTGAGGCAGACTATGGTTTTCAGGGCTCGGCAGTTAATCAAAAAAAGTACGACATTACGACTCTCTACCCAACCTAATTTCAGGAACGGGAGCACGGTAGATAAATGAGTGAATATTTAGTCCAATAACAAATTGAATTCCTTAGGCTGAAGTAAACAACGGGTCAGAGTTTGCTATGTGGGGTCACATTAGAAACGGGGTTGGCGATGTCCCACCTAGCAGTTTAAGGCAACGTAACTAGCCACAAATGTCTAGTTTAACTCTCAGACAAAATATAGTAAGATGTTTGTGAAGTGCAGCTCGGGACAAGAACAGTTGGGAAAGAGCTGGTGCAGAAAAAATAAAAGATTTTGATTTACAGCAGATGAGACACAGAGCCCCATTTTAGCTGGATTCAACTTTTTAACAAACAAACATTTAAAAGTTTGTTACATATCAATCACTCATAATTGTTGATTCTGACTGATTCACATTTTCTGTTTATTGTGGGATACAGAGCCGTCCACCGTGAAGAGGATCTCATGCACACGTTTATTTAATATGATAGTGTTTCATTAATCGTCGCCGAGCTAAATGCGTCAATCACAATATTGACCTCAGGTGATCTCGCCCCGCCCTCCTGAGGCTGCCCCCCCCCCCCGCATTCGAAATTCAAACTACTGTTTGAAAGTGGGGGGAAATGTGATATTTGATCTGCAATGATTCGTTCAAATTGGAAAGGAACAAACTACAAGTGCAGCGGGCCACGCACTGGTCTAGAGAGAGGAGCGTTAGTGAAAGGGCTCTGTCCACCCAGCCCACTGCATGCACTGTTGCCCTACCGGCTAACTAGGCTGCTGTTGTTCTCTTTGCGAACGGAAAATTAAGAAAAGTAGTGCGGGCCGAGCTGAGCAGATAAACCGTGACACCAGAACATCCGAGAGGTCTGGATAAAGAGTTGTGGATAGGAGAGGAGTAAGGCTGTTTGCTGACCTTGTATACGACACAGCGTGACCTCTACAATGTATTACAGGATACCGCTGGCTACGTGGCTTGGGTTCTAACTCATGTGAACTAATGACAGGTTGGTTTCAAGTGATCTGAACATGATCTTTTTTTTTTTCTTTCAAAAAGTGACATCAGACAACAGAAGAAAGTGTTCAAGAACAAAGCCTCGCGGTGGTCTCGCTCTTCCTGTGTGCCTTGCAGACCTTTCCAGAGCCGGTGAAAGAGCCCGTCTCTGAAGCATCTCTATAAAACAGAAACTAACTCAGACACACGGCTGCTTTTAATTCACTCAAGAAATACTCCTTTTAGGAGTTTGGAATGGAAAACCCTATAACGTAATGTGACCCAGTTAAGCTTGGTCTCAATTTTAAGTATGTCTTCCTCACATTACGTCAACTTTATAGCCAAATAAACAATCTTACCGTAACAAGACACGTATTAAAAAAAAAAAAAAAAACCTTTGCGATGTGTTGGTTTCATTAGAGCCCTTCCTGGATGCTCCTGTTTAAAAGTTTTATTGACCGCGCTCGCTGAGAGACAAAAGAATACCGTGGGGTGAGATAGTGACCCAAAAAAAACAAACCAAAAAAAAAAGCGCCGATTGCCAAAAACAGATGTTGCTGTCGTATGCACAAGTGCACCAGTTACAGTAGTGTGAAGAAATATGGTGCAAATAAACCAGCCTTGTTATCAGGGCCAGAGCGGGGCTTTGCTGTAACATGCTGTTTTTCCAGATTTCGGTCCCAGCCGGCCGGAGTCATCTGGTTCAACCTCTGACACAGGAGCAGCCGCTCAAATTAGTGGATTTCACACTTTGGTCATGGGGAGACTAAGGCCCTGGCTTTGGTTTCAAGCACACGCTGATAGTGCCCAGGTCTGATTTCCATCAGCAGACCTCTCAGCGATATTTACACTCAGAGACGCATAAAAGTAAGTGTTCGTTTCGGATCCAAATGCACGGAGAAGATGTAGCTCACATCCTCCACTTCTTAGTCCTCATTCCGGGAGAAATATACTGACCAACCCCATAAACTGTAGCCAGGATCCTGGAATCATGACATGAGCACTGCCATTAAAGCCCAGAGAGGCAGCTGATGTGGTCTGCATGAATGGGTTAGCAGTTAAACTTTTGTTTTATTTATTTTTTTACAGAAGTAAAAGTATTGCCAGCTGCATCATCTGCACCGGACAAAAAGCGAGGCTGGTAATATTTTTTCCATGCTTTGAAAGTTTACCAACCATTCTGTTTAGGGAGAGGAGAGGAGAGAGAGAAAAAAAAAAAAAACATTAAAGGAGTTTTCCAAAGCATCTGCGCTGCCAGGCTGCCAAGGGAGAGAAACTCAAGTATTTTTGCTTTTCTTGTGGCCTAAAAGGAGGAAAGGAACGATCTGCAGGGTCGTGATGAATGAAGGCCAGGCTTTTTTTTTTTTTTTTCTCTCAAACACGGAGCCCTGAGGGACCATGTGCACTGGAACATAAGCTCAAACCACTGGCAATCCCTGACAGCGGAGTCCAACCAACCGCCATCTTTAATGCTACTCACTCATTCACCGATGACATGAGCATCATTAAACATCTGAAGCTCAGTTGCACGCCTCTAAGAAAAGAGAAATTACAAAGAAATGGCTCAAGCTAATTACCGAACACGGACTCGTGGCCGAAACCAAGCAGTGCCGTCACTGCTGCAACTGCGCTGCCGGTCATAAAGTGACAACGATACATTGACCTACAGCAATTTAGCACATTCAAATCTACTATGTTAAACTTCAAAAAGCTATACTGACATCTACAGTGTTAATTTACGGACAGAGAGAGCAAAAGCCACATGGGAAAAGACAGATCATACGGCTCTGATCTTTCCAACCGCAATGAATCAGGGACTGAGGTTTGGTGGTGGTACATCTCTCATGAACACTGTGTCTATTAAAACGCCGGAATAAAGAGCATCACACGTGTGAAGAAAAAAAAAAAAAGAAAAAAATCAGCTGATTGTTGGGAGAGACATTCAGAACAAGCAAAGTAGGGCTTTCCTCAAATACATGGCACCGCCCCTGACTCTGGTTACACAGTGGTCCAGAGACTTCGTAGGTAAAAAGGTCTCTGCCCTCAGGAGACCTGTCTCTTTCACCCACAAACACCGGTTTACAGGTGGGACCAGTTCTCGGGTTCACTGTTGAAACACAACACGAAAAACAAGACCAGAATCTGTGTCGCGCTTTGTCAAGACCGCTGACGGACCTTCGCTTACCGACAATGGCAGAGCAACCTTAGAGCCACCAATATATCCAACTGGCTCACACGATAAATCAGCAGGTGTTCGGGGTTAATGATGCTTTTGATGGAGCTTTTTTTTTTTTTAAATGGAGAATTGAAACTCGGTTGCATGAGGAGCTAAGAAAATGACTCAGTTATTCGACTGCCAAAAACCCCTTTGAGCCTGTCACAAGAAAAAAAAAAAAAAACAAAACACTACCTTGTTCCAGATTCTCGGTTGTGAGGGTTTGTTGCTTTACTTTGTCTTATTTGATCGAAAGCTGAATATCTTTGGGTTCTGGAGCGTTTGCGGCACAACATTGACCTGAGCTCTGGGAAACTGCGTCGGGCTTTTCTCACCCCTTTCTGCCAATTTACAGACAAACGAGAGACTTAACGTTTCAGATGAGGGCCTGTTCCACCTTTAATAAGACTTTTACTGGGTAACAATTGACAGAGCAAAGGACAAATGGATCAATGAAAGAAACAAAATGGGTTTATGGGTTGAATTTTGCATTCAACAGGGGCTACAACCACTGCTTATTGTCCTTGGAGCTGAAGATCAAGTTGTTTTGAGAATCATTCATTTTAAGTCATTTTTGTGTAGAAATCCAAACATTTCCCCGTTTAAGCTTCTCAAATGTGAAAACTTGGTGCCTCTACCATGAAATGAAACCGACTGCTCCTTTGACAAAGGCCGTCTTTTGACGACTCGGGTCCGACTGAGGAGAAAACCCAGTGCCATCCTCGCACGCATCTGTTCTGTCGCACCATGTGCATTGTCCCGCTTGGTAACGCATGAGGGTCGCAATGTGCCGCGTTGCCTGGCAAAGCATCGCCCTGCTCGGCTTTCCTGCCACGAGTTTTCCGACCGAGCTCTGGGAGAAAGTGCCACAGCTAGAGAAGTGGAGGACGTTTGGTGGAAATCACAATATCTGTGTCTGACTTTGTCCATCGAGGACTTGTCTCGTAGCCGGATAATCTCTCTGTACTAGGAGGTGTTTGTTTGTGTTTTTTTGTTTGTTTGTTTTTTGAAAACAGCTGTTCTCTCCTGTATCCCCGGTTGTTTTAAGTGCCCCCGCTACTTACGTGTAACTGCTGGCTGTGCGATTTTGAAGCGACGCCTCTGAAATCCAGCAAGTTGAGGGATCTTGCCTGTGCCTTCCCCGAGGTTTGTTGCAGTTCAGGTCGGGCTGTCGGACTCGATCCTGACTCGATGGGGCTTGTTTGTTTTTCCTCCTTCTTCTTCTTCTTCTTTTCCCTCCTCAGTGTCCCTTCTTCATCCTCCACGTTTTCTCCGGGACCGCAGAAGAATGAATGGCTGGCTCCGTCCCCTCTCTCTCTTGCCCAGGCAGACTACTGTTGGGATGGGAGTGACTGCTCCGGTAGCTCCCTCCCCCATCCACCAATCGCTCCTTCTCTGCGACTCGCACTGCACTCGTGGTAATGAACGATCTATCCAGCGGCAACACCGTAGGTGATCGAATGCAACGCGAGCGACCGCCGCTGCATCGTCGGAGGCCGTGAAACGTGCAGCGGTGGAAGGGAAATTGAAGTGGAATCTCTGCGGTACTTGCACTGGAGGATTCGGGGTTGTTGCCCCTTCACACAGCCTGCTACATTTCGGAAGGATGCATAATAATAATGCATTATTATAGATTAAACTACCCAGCAGTATAGTCATTATAATTAGCTCCATTTTGGCCAGTCACAACAGGGAAAGGCTGCTTACACATGCATCCAAATTTTAAATAAATCCTGCATTTAATAATACACTCCTACAATAGGGTCCATTTTTCCATGTAATGAGGAGTTTTACTTTTCATACTTTGCCGATTATATCTCTGTACTTTTGCTTCTGCCGAAATTTTGAATGCACAACTTTTACTCACCGACGAATTAACTTCTTTGACCTCTGTAAAGGGACTGAACAGTTTTCCAAGCTCTGGAAATGCATTGTCCATTTTTCAGGTGGAACTGGAGGGGCACTCAGTGGAGCACATACCCCCTCCCCACCAAGGCCAGCGTCAAAAACCCCCCACCAGATTTCAGAGGAAAAAATTCAAATTCACAGTGAAGGATCCGGATCTGCCCCAAAAATTGGGTTCTTCCGGTGGCCCGAGCCCCATCCCTCCATCGAGTTCGGTGCAAATTGGTTCTGTGCTTTTTGCGTAATCCCGCTGAAAAAGAAAGCGACAGGCAGACACGACTGAAATCGTGACCTCCTTGGCGGAGGTAATGAAGAAATCCCCCCAAAAAAACCAAACTGCCTAAAGCCAATATTTCTCACACTGGAGTGTGAGCCCTCTGAATGACTCCTATGCAAACATCACGGGAATTAGCTTCATTGCAAAGCTCTTGGGTGCAGCTGGAGTAGTGAGTAGTGATCTTTTCTAATTAGTGATTCACTCTCCTCCGTCACCCAACGGGAAAGATTGAGAGAGATGACAGACCAAGGAATACAGAACCAGAAATCTAGTAATGAGTCATTTATAAAACAACCTGTGTCTATAACATTACACGTTTGAGGAACCTGTAAACCCCCATAGTGTCGAGTAAGACCATTAATATAAATTACTCGACATTGCTTTGCCCTTAGAAATTTGAATGTTTGTTGAGTTTTCTTCGGTACTTTGTCATTAAACGTGCATTAACTGATTTTTTCGACCACCTGGGTGCGGCGCAGGGGGGCATGTAAACTAAAGGAAGGAAATTATTCATCACTTTGCCGTTTTCGAATCACTTCGCTTGGTTCAGTTTGAGGATTTGCAGTCACCGAATACGTAATTGTTCACTTTTTTTCTTTGTCCTAAGATACGGGAATCTCATCACCGTTCACATGTGCCTGAGCACGCACACAAGTAAGTGAACACATCTGGCGACATTCGGTGCTGAAGAGCTAGAATGAGTTGTCACGTCGTGATTGTTCGCCCGGCCTCTCAGGCTCTTTCAATAAGCTTTTAGCGAACGACCCCACCGTAAACACAACATTGACATACCCTCAACGTATACCTAAAGTTGATATGCCAAACGCTTTAGCCGACAGCTGCCTTTTTACACACGGAGCAGATTCGAAGCATTGGAAGCAAAACATTTGCATTCATTTCAAGAATGTAAGTCCAATATTCGCTCTTCTTGTAGCTCTGTTTTGCTGTCCACTAACTCCTGAGGGGAAATATCTGGGTCCTTAGCGAATGTTGCATAGAGTGGGATTTTGGAGCACTTCTGCTGTAGATGTGGCTTCAAACAATGCCAACTCCAACGAAGAGTCAACCAAAACAGTAAAGTTACGGGCCGTAAAACCAAAAAAAAAAAAAGAGTAACGTTTAATAACAACCAGCAGCCGTGACGAGACAGGCTTCGTGTTGACAGCTTATGAGCCCTGCTGGGGAAATGTGTGCTGAAATCGGCAGGAAATGAAGGCACCATTTATTTCGATTATCGGTGAATCGTATGAGTCGTAATCCAGTGATTGTGGTCGAACGTTCTGCTCATAGGTGTAAAACAGTCTCAGCGTGATGTTCTTCATCACCCCGCACCCCTCGCCCTCCGCAAAGACAAGCTATTCACACGGCAGCGCCTGAACGTTTCGGGTAACCCTACGTGTCTCATTCTCTCTAAATCTGAGTCTTATCCTTAATTGGGAGGGTAACAGCCGGGCCGAGGACCCACCGCCAACGCCAGCCACTGTCGATTGCTCACATTCTGAAGGCTCAGTCTAATCAGGTCATTTCCAGACGCGCGTCCATGCGTGCGCCATCTCCCGTTCCCACCCGGAAGTCTTGCATTGTTGCCAGATTCAACAGAAATATATGGCGCCTGTTTGTAGAAGAGGGCGTGAGGAGGTGGCGTCGGCAGAACAGAAACGGTGCGAAACAACAGCTTTTGTACATTCATTTTTGGTTTGCACGACAGCGAACCAGTGTGAATGGACTATTTTGGGAGTGTTGTGACTAGGAGGGGAACAACTGGTGCCAGGACCTCGATGCCCTCTTATTTGTGCTCCTTGGCCAGTCAAACGAGACTTGAATGGAGTGAAAAAACAAAAAAGGGGAGTCTCATGACCTCGGCGGGGAGTTTCTGGCTTAACAACTTTGCAGTTATTGACAGTAATAACAGCCCGGATGCTCTCCTTCCAGCTCCTCAGATCATCGTCACTTCTGAGTGACCTTTGGTTTGAGAGTCAGACTGAAAGAGCAGTCGGCTGCAGTAGAAGTACTCCAATTACCTCTAATACGTGACTGATCCCTCCGATGAATGCAGTTTGAGCTACAAGGTTTATAGCCCCACTATCTGAGATCAGAGTGGACCCAGACTTCTAAAACTGTGATTTATTCATATTTTCAGAGAGTTACAGGGGCACGTAGGCTTTCAACGAAAACGGCACAACAACGAGTTTGGATAAAATCACTTTGCATGTATGTAGACTGTATTAGAGTTTTTCCATTGTGTTTGCGTGTATAACTAGTGAAACTATATATTTTGAGTGATTACGACGATAGATTTGTACATTTCTGTAGACGCCTGTGTCATTTCTGATGTATTGTGGGCTCCTGGCAGCTTTTATTTGATTGAAAAACGAGCAGTCGGAGTTATAGCTGAGTTTTTGCTAAAAAAAAACAACACAAAAAACCAAACAAAAAAAAAAGCAAGCATGTGGGGTAAGGACAGTTTAAAGGCGCTAAGCACAGACAAGAATGAATGCGTGGAAAGTCGTCCGAAATGAACAACAATCGATGCAAATCCTGATCCACGATGTGCTTTTTTTTTCTCTTTAGACTTTGCACTAAAAAATCTGAGCAGGAACACTGAAGAAGATTTGGTGTTGCTTTACTGCCCACAAATGGCAGTGTATATATTCAGTACATATAGAGAATCAATAAAGTACTTATTGGGTACTTTTACAGTGACAAGTACATAAGTAGAAGGGAAGAAGCCGAGACGGCTTTAAAAATTAATTACACTGTAAATACTGAGTACTTACTTGATAATGAAAGTATCCAGTAATATTGTTAGGGGGTAACAAGGTCTATGATATACTGATATATGAGAAAATGTACAATGGGAGTACTTATTATAATTATTTATATGGTGTACACTGTAACTAAGCCTGGAAAGAGGGATGTAGCTTTATAGCAGTAGCTATAAAACAGACATGAGCATGTTTTTAAAATGATTTAAAAGACTGGAGAACAGTAAAGTCGTGTGTAGGATCCATCTGATGGTCAAAACTGATGTTTAGGAAGAACCTAGATCTGCTTTTATGTTCCGTTATACCATCAGATCCCTTTATTGTGTTATGCAGAGAGGTGTTTCTGTTGTTTTGACCATTTAGGTCAGCGATGGCTGACGGGCACACCTCTCCGTAACGCAACGCAGGTCGACGGCACGGCGAACTGCGGCCTCCGAAAATGATCATACGCTCGAATCAACACCTGTCTGAAACCGTTTCAACAAAAACTGAACATTACGACCTCCATGAAGGAGGGTTTATCGCAGGGCCGCTGTTTTGGGCTGCATGAGTCCTGGCTCGGTGTGCCTAATAAACTGTCAACTGATTGTACAAAAGAGTTCAAAACAACTCCACGCTGCCAGCCAGCTAACAACAAAATACTGTTTACGTGTTGAAGCGAAGTTGACAAAAAGGGTGTCCTGCATGAGTATTTGTACTTTTGATTCTTTGATTAGATTTTGCTGATAACACTTGTGTGATCTTACTTAAGTAAAACTCAGAACACTTCTTCCACCACCGGATAAGCATCATTATGTTTGTTATTAACATAACATTCGAGCTCCAGTGTAATAATGGCTCCTTGTAGTAACTCATCAGCTTTGTTGAATGGGATCTGCACCATTTTTATCTATTTATGCATTTATTTTAAATCGCGTCATGCTCCGCGGTGGTTTCCCTGCACTGCGAGTGACCGTTGGGAATTTTCTTTTTCTTCTCTTTTTTTTTTTTTTGTTAGGTGTGATGAGCTGTCGGATTTCCCCCCTTACAGGCTCAAGGTTCAACACATTCCTGGCTGCACTGGTCAGTATGATTTTAATCTGTTTTCACAGGCAGGGCAGCGCAGACAGACAGACACAATCTTGTTTGGAATTCCAGTCCCACTTCACTGCGAGAGACCTTCAATCCCCCCTCGTGAACGTGCCAGAGAGGAAAATCAAGGGTGGCATCCATTTTGGTGTCCCGCATGCGCTCGCCATCAAAACATCTGGGCCTGTATTTATCAGACTCCTAGGAATTACACTTAAAGATGCTCTTAAGTACCAATTTAAGAGAAAAAAAAAAGGTCTTCACCGAGTGTGAGCGATGAGACAAGTTCATCAAGTGACGAGTAAAGTGTGGAAGTAACCTAAGACCAACTTTCATATGGTTTATCACATGTACGCTCAGAGAAGGAATAGCCAGTTCGCTTCAGATTGACCAGACATCTGCCATATTGTACATTCTTTAAAGGGGAAAAACCCTACAGTTTATTCAGTGGTATGTTCTTCTGAACTAATATACAGCATATAATTATCATCTTTTAAAAAGGTTCATTTCTTGTACGTGTGAAATCTTAAAAATCTCCAGGAATAATTAACAAAGGGATATTAGCAACAAAAAACTCCTGAGCTGTGCACACACGTACGTGGACATATTTCTGCATCAGCGGGAGAAGTGACGCCTTTGTTGCGTAACCAAGTCTTCAAACTTGGGTACAGGAGTCGTGCCGGCCAGGCTGATACGGATGAACGTGTTCGTCGGCGAGTTTGCTGCGATGTGACGCTTTCACGGTATCCATAGCTGAACGGGTTCATTCACTGCCCAGCTGTGTTGTCCAACTGGCTTTTTTCAGCCAGCCATTCTCGTGGTAGCTCGGACGTAGACGATTTCCGGCTGGTTCAGTTTCGTGGTTCTCAACGCCTTTCTCTGAGGACGGTTTGATTCAGAACGGGCCCCTTTGGTGTTGTAGTGGCCTTTTTACCTCTCGTCACAATCTGCACGGCTGGTTTCAAACATGCCCTTTCACTTTGTTAAACTGAGCTGACAGCTAGGTGGCTAAAAAAAAAAAAAAAAAAAAAATGCGGCTACTAGCCGGAAAAGTTGACAGGTGAGGTGATGTGATGTGATGTGACCGCGAGCTGTCTGGGTCAGGTTACGCTGAAACTTTGTCAAGCGTTGGTTTGTTGGCTCCCCTGATACAGGCTGAAAAAAGGAAAATTAGCGTAACATCCTATCAGATGTTCAAATTCAAATAATAGACTGAAACTACTCTATTCTTAATTATACTGCTTCAGCTAATGAATTTTAATTATAATCATCATCATCATCATCATCATCATCATCATCATCATCATCATCATCATCAGACAGAAAGCAGAGATACTGTCTGCTGGGCTGTTTCTGTGCTGCAGTCATCAAGGATCTACTCTTAACCACCTTAACAGACCTCTGCAGCTCTCTGACATTTAAGAGCTTTTTTTTTTCTTTGTGACTAAAAGTGAATTTTTTATCTTTCACTGAAGTCCAAATTTTTACTTTTAGCGGTTTGATTAATACGAGGCCCGATCCTCGGGCCAGCAAGTCATATCTTTACTCTGTCATATCTGTCGGGAGGGACGCAGCTTTGTCACAGCTGAAAAAACAAAAGTCGAGGGTCGGGGCCACGTCAGGGCCAGTGAATCAGAGTGTTGATTCAGCAGAGGAGGGCGTTTGTCACTCGGCGAGGCAGACTTCACAGGGCAGTCAGAGTGCGGGGATTAAGTGTGAAAGACACACCAAAACCACTTTGAAAAGTATGAGGAGGAGACGAGTTGTGACACCGCCGAGGTTGGCTGCACATTATGACAAGGAGGGGGAAGATGGAACAACTTCTTCTGGAGGGCTAGCTCACCACAGACCGGGTACGAGAAGTGAAGAAACTCGCGGGCCTCGGTTTTAGGTGGATGGCGAGCACCGCCAACATCTAATTAACTGAACCATCCCATCATCCCGAAATGCAGAGTTTTGATTCTAGCGTAAACTAACAGAACAAGCCAGTGACAAATTTATGGCCTCCGCAGTGAAAGAAGGGCTTTCTCAGAAACATAACATAATCATGTGGTGTACTGGTAGTCCTCCATTACCATGATCCCAGTTTAAATTCCATTTAACAGCCACTCTGGTAGAAAATGGCCTTTTTTGTTTTTTAAAGCCCATATACGCTTGTGCATGAGTTCATACAGTGACTTTATGTAAAATTAGAAATCAACTATTCTTGAAAAAAGCAAGAAAACGTTTTACAAAAAAAGTAGATTAGGTTTTTAAAATTCAAACAGTTGGCATCAAACAGTAGCCCTGGGCAGGCCATATGGGACGGCTGTTGCTGAATAAATAATTCAGGGAAATACATCCTAAAAATTCCACTCATTAATTAAGCATCAAAGTTCATTCTGGGCCTTGGAAATAGTAGCTTCACAAAGCAGTCCCAACTAAAAAAAAGGTCCACTTACTAGCTTTTTTCCCCCCAAAGGCTTTCAATCGTCGATATTAAGATTTTTATGTTGAGAAGTGTCGAGAGCGCTACTGATTTAAATCCTAAGAGCTACTGAGCTCACAGGTCATCAGATCCATCGCCAAGACAACTGAGAAAAATCCGTCCACGGATGAAGACCGTGTGATACGGTGAGATTAGATTCATTTCCCAAACTACTCATCAATGCCTCCTCAGTTTGGGAGGTTTTAGATAGTTTCCAAACATCCTTGAAGGAATAGTTCAACAGTTTGGGAAGTAAGGCGCATTAGGTGTGAGGATATATATCACTCTCATGTCTATCTCCAAAAATCCATCTCCCAGCACCCCTGAAGCTCACTGATTAACATTTTGGATCTCATG